>NC_139716.1:10414295-10462711 GCF_964188405.1 Protomyctophum parallelum | reverse complement strand
ATGTGAGCTTGTAGATCTGTTATTTTTAGCGAATCGATTTGTACAGAGGGAAATAGGAGCGTACCAAATGCGCACTTTACAGGTCCATTTAACCCATTTGGACCCGACTTCGAAATTTTGAAAATGTTTTCTAAATCCTGACAGTTTTCTGTTTCTATATCAGTGGTGCTCAATATTTCATGTCAAGGACAACCAGGAACTTTGTATACAAATTGGCCACCGACCACCATCTGAAAATATGTTGTTCCAGGGACCCCCCCGCCCCCGGAAGTAAAGATTTGAGTTAAAAACGTTCACTCTGAAAGAATATATATTTAAAGATTAGTAAATGTAAAATTTTTAAAGTAAAATGCTTAAAAACACCAAAAGGGGTTCCTTTACATTACAGAATGGGTTAAATTGCACTGAATTGAGAGATAGAGAGGATAGTTGTTTAGAGTTTACACTAGATGAAGTAGGAATGCTAAAGTTTAAACACCAAAGTACCGAAACAATGTAATTAATTAGTAAACAATATCCTGAATTGGTAGGCACTTTGGAAATGAACTATAACATCTGTGGGTTGTCATACTACACTGACGGCATGTTAGCATAACGATGAAGACATTGATGAAGAGTTTTCGCTGTGGCGAGTTGGTAAACTGGCGAGTTCTCCAGTATCCAGGGATTTAACTGGTACTGCATTTGCAGCTCAACAAAATGCTAATTCATCCTAGCCACCACCAGTGTGTGACGGAGGACAATTTCACGACAAATTAAAATGTTTGCGATAAGATTATTGTGAGCCGTTTTTGAGTGGTGCAACCACTCCAAGGAACAGCAATGTCCGTGACGTTAACCCACCCACCCATGCACCTATGTGACTGTGAGCACGAGTATGACAATTAGTACCAGTAGGGGCGCTGTTGTGCCCCTACTGGTACTAATTGTCATACTTGTGCTCTCTCTGTGAGAGAGAGATATAGTGCTGCACTTTGGCTGCTAATGAGAGAGAGGGGGGGGAAGAGGGGAGTTGCACCACTCAGTTCACACAGGTGTGATTTTTTCACGATAATAACCGATAATAACTATTATCGTCCCATCCCTATACACAAAATGCCTAAATAATACGGTGCGTCACGACACGTACAACATGTAGACATAAGCAAGCAGAGCTAAATAAATTGCACTTTTATATCGCTTTTCCAAGTGCTCAAAGCGCTTTACAATGGTTCATTCATTGGGAGGTGAAGCGGCGAACAGTCGACACCAGCGTCCTCACTTCCCACATTCACACACACACCAATGTGTGGCAAGATCACACCAACCGACTAATTGGAGGCAATGTAGGGTTCAGTGTCTTTGCCCAAGGACACTTCGACATGTGGACAGACAGGAGGAGCCGGGATTCGAACCGCCGACCCAGGGATCATTGGACGACCTTGCTCTACCTCCTGAGCCACATGCAGCCGCCTGCTCACGTGTTGGCAGCGCGCCACGGTGCATTTGTAGAGTCATGCAGACAGATCAAGCGGCTAACTTGGTGCTGAGAATAACACCTTGACCCATTACCATGCCAAGTAGGCCACACGTGCCTGCGAGGCTTAAGACTGAACGCAGTGCAACACAACACACACACATCAGGCTCGCATGTTGTCAATTCTGATTCTGACAAACACAACTGAAAGATTGTGTGACATATTGCTTAAAAAAGCAGTTGTGTGATGTAACTACATTTATTCAAGTACTGTACTTAAGTACAATTTTGAGGGATAATTATTTTACTAGAGTATTTCCAATTTTCTGTACTTAACCCATTCTGACCGGGCACCCATGGTGTCAGCATCATGTTATGCTTTAGCTATTTAAAAATAGCAGATCTACAAGCTCATATCGCGCCACCGAGTGGCGCGATACGAGCTTGTAGGTCTGCTATTTTTGAAAAATCGAAGAGCGACTGACATTTTTTGAATCTGATCTCAGGTCAGAATGGGTTCATCAGACCAGTGTGTGTCCGGCGGAAACCTCGTATGAATCTGATCTCAGGTCAGATTGGGTTAAGTACTATACTTACGTCTATACTCCACTACAACTCACAGGCAGATATTATACTTTTACTCCACTACTTGAAAAACTTTAGTTTACTAGTTACTTTGTAGATTTGGATTACTATAACAAAACATACATTACCACTTATTAGCCCTATATACATTTTGGCCACTCTACAAGCTCCTAATGCGACGCATTAAAATATTTTCTACATTTAAAAATTGTGAAATTCTGCATAATGAATACTTTCTACCTTAGGTATTTTAAGTACATTGATGCTAATACTTTTACTCAAGTACATTTTTAATTCCAGACTTTTAATATTTCTACATTGCAGTACAATATTTGAGTCATTTTTATTTCTTCAAACAAGGCAGTAGTTATGGCATACTAGGCATACTAGTTATGGTTAATTATTTTACCCAATCTATTAAAAAACTGTTGGGCGACAAGAAAGCTTTTATAGTGTAACTTCAAACTCAAATGTATCGATGTCCTACCATTATCTCAACCAATTGATAATCAGAACTCAATTTATGATAACTAACTATAACTGTAAAGACCCTTCTCACATTCTTTCCTTGGATGTGTATTGTGTAACACTCTCAAATCAATAAACTATACGCACGGTCTGCCAGTTTTGATGATAGTCATTGTTCTCGCTTGAAAGCAGCAAACAATCCGACTCCAAACCCAGTATCGTCTCACTGCAGTCATTTTCGGCCACTCTACAGGCTCAGAATGCAACGCACTGTGAGCTTGTAGATGCTATTGAAATTTTGTGAAATCGGACATTCTGCATAATGAATACTTTCTACTTTAGGTATTTTAAGTACATTTTGATGCCAATACTTCTATACTTTTACTCAAGTAAATTTAGAATTCCGGACTTTTAGTATTTCTGCATTGCAATACTTAAGTCAAATATTTGAGTCAATTTATTTTTCCCCCCCTTCAAACAAGGCAGTAGTTCATGGTTAATTATTTTACCCAATCTATTCAAAAAGCTTTCAGTCAATTGGACGACAAGAATGCCTTTATAGTGTAACTTCAAACTAAAATGTATCGATGTCCTACCATTATCTCAACCAATTGATAATCAGAACACAATTTATGATAAATAACTACAGTATAACTGTAAAGACCCTTCTCACACTCTCAAATCAATAAACTATACTCACGGTCTGCCAGTTTTGATGATAGTCATTGTTCTCGCTTGAAAGCAGCAAACAATCCGACTCCAAGCCCAGTATCGTCTCACGGCAGTATAACACCGTATCTATCTACACTCGTTTCCACTTGAATCTCTCACACTTGGCTTTCCGTTCTGCACACAGTGTATCTTTGATATCTGTCTGCTAGGCCCCGTTCATGAACCTCTGTGTCAGCAGTTGTGGTTATGAGTCTGTGGGGTCTGCTCTACTATCCCCGTGGCTCTTATAGGCCTAATCCACCGGTCTTCATCTGTTGATTAACCTCGGGTTATAGGCCAGATCCACGTCACCACAGGGATTACCTGCCCGGCGTTACCACGTCACAGCACCGGGACCTTGCAATGGGGACTCTGCTGACTCTGCTCCACCAAGATCACCCATGTATGTACCTGACTAAATACTTCCTTAAAGTCCACGTCACCACAGGGATTACCTGCCCGCTACCACGTCACAGCAACGGGTCTGCTGACTCTGCTCCACTAGGTTCGCTAACACCACCAAGATGCCCATGTATGTCCCTGTCTAAATACTTCCTTACGGTCCACACCGACAACACCACAGGGATTACCTGCCAGTTACCACGTCACAGACCTTGCAATGGGTCTGCTGACTCTGCTCCACAAGGTTCACTACGCCACCAAGATGCCCATGTATGTACCTGTCTAATACCTTAAAGTCCACACCCACAACACCAGAGGGAGTTCAACAAACCGTGTGTGCAACCCAGGTTCGGCTCAAAACAAGGGACTAAGCCACCAAAATGTGGAATGCCCTACCAACAGCCATTAATATACTGTAGTAGTGGTTGCAAAGGTATTATTGCCCACGGTGGGAGTTCTGGTCTGGTTTGTATATATTAAGTAGTTCTGGTCATTTGGTAGGGGGGCACGCATAAAACATAAATGAATCCACAAAACTAGTATTTGTATTGTTGACCCGTTTCTACCATAGACATAGAAAGGTAGTCTCTGGGTCTGGGGCGTGTGTACTGTACTCAAGTGAGTGAGGGCAAGCTTCTGCGTTGGTGCTTCACTAGTCTTGCGTAGCCAGACAACTATTGTGAGCCTGAGCCAAGTCTGGCTTTTTTTCACAGAAAATGTCCCTGCTAATCCGAATGAAATAAATAAGTGTCTAAAAAGATTTGTGTTTTATTGTTGCATTTGTTGGTGAGAATGGCAGCTGAAAAGTGCAAATTGTGTGTGTAAAGCAGCAACAATGCGCTAGATTGCCAAAAAACAGCAAAAATGTTGCGCGCGGGTGAAGGGGGGGGGGGGCCCTTCGAGCTTCAGTGCCCAGGGGCCCCCAGAGGTGTTAATGCGGCCCTGGCTTTACCTCCTGAGCCACTGCCACCCCCACATGTGCGTAAAAGCTAATAGGATTTCAATGAATATGGACGACAAGGATCAGAGGAGAGGGACTCCCTCTCCCATATGTGTAATTGGAAAGTGGTCGACTCTGTTTAACTTGATCACGACCCGATTATAAAGTATAGTAGTATACTAATGAAATGGGGATTGCATTACCAGCTATAATATAGCATCATGTATAGCAAACAATTATTATTATTATTATTATTATTTTTTTTTTTGCGTCTTACGCCTTTTATTGATTTTTTAAGGGACAGACAGTAGGCTGACAGGAAACGGGAGAGAGATGGGGGGATGACATGCAGTAAAGGCCGTGTCGGGTTCGGGAGTCGAACCCGCGGCACACTGCGACTGGATTACCAGTCCGGTGCCCAGACCGTTACGCCACGGCCTGGGCCGCAAACAATTATTATTGTTATATATATTTAATTGGTCATCCCAATTATAAATCACTGAAACTAACGAGGCAGGCTATGTTGCTGGCACAAGCCTGCTGCATTTTGCCACTTCAGATATCACAGATCTCAAGGAAGGGTCAGCTTCAGCCTCTATTAGGTCAACTGGACAACAGTGTTGATTTCGTCGACTAAAACTAAACGGAAACCGAATGAAAACTAAGCTATGATGACTAAAACTAAGACTAAACATTTTAATATCTTACAATGTTAGGAAGGGACTAGTGGACAAGAGATCCAGTATAAGTCATTTTACAATTGGTTGCATGCTACTTTCAGCAAGTGTCAAATCAGCCATTACGACGGCATCAACCCGCCAAAGTGCATTTTCGTATGACATTTAGTCGACTGAAACTAGACACCAAAACACTCTGGGTGACAAAAACTAAATGAGAACTATTCCAAGAGACTATGACTAAAACTAAAATCTAAATTTGCTGCCAAAAACAATACTACTGGACAAATACAGTACAATTGTCAATAAGCATTAGCAGTGTGCCCAAGCTACAGCATTATGTTCACGTGCACGTCGTACAGTGGTTAAAAAGGGCCTGTTGACATCCACTAAATAAAACGACAAAATATGATGACTCACTGTGGTCACACCATTCTACATGTACTGTACATTCCCTGAATGAAATGACGCAAGCTGTTGTGTTGATTGTATTGATGGATGCCTGAGAACGTCTCCAGTGGGTATATATTAAATCCTTTTAGCAGAAGTGTGTGTGTGTGTGTGTGTGTGTGTGTGTGTGTGTGTGTGTGTGTGTGTGTGTGTGTGCGCGCCCGGCAGTAAAGCCATTTGTTGTGAGCCACAACAGATGGAGGGAGAGAGGGTGGGAGTATACGGTGAATGATAAGGCCTCATTCACACGTACCAATCACCAATCAAGCAAATGATTGGTCGTTGTTTTTCTGGGCCACCACAAACAATGCTTTTCCGACGGGAGACACTTGATTGATTGATTGAAATATTTATTAACAGTTTGCGGAATTACAGTACATTTCAAGCACAAACTCAATACAAAGACTGGTTTGATCAAACATTTGTGTCTGATTGCCGATTGCTGGTGGTGTTCTGCCCCTCCCCCCTCATCAAACAAAAATGTTTGGTCAAACCATGTGACTCCCCATTGGAAAAGCATTGTGGTGGCCCAAAGAAACTACCACACATTTGCATGATTGGCGTTTGGTATACGTGTGAATGAAGCCTATAGGTGAGTCAATGAGTCACGTTTCTCTGGTCTGACTCTAAGCCAATCTGCCAGCATTAGTGAAGACAGAGGCAACATGAGGAGATGCTACCGTAGCTGCAGCACGTCTCACACACACACGTCATCAATATTATTAACCCATTCTGACCTGAGATCAGATTCATACGAGGTTTCCGCCGGACACACACTGGTCTGATGAACCCATTCTGACCTGAGATCAGATTCTAAAAAATGTCAGTCGCTCTTTGATTTTTCAAAAATAGCAGACCTATACAAGCTCGATATGAGCTTGTAGATCTGCTATTTTTCAATAGCTAAAGCATAACATGATGCTGACACCAAAATGGGTGCCCGTTCAGAATGGGTTAAGCCCATATATGGGAATGTCAACTATCATCTGACTATCATCACCTGGATCTCCATATATGAAGATCAGGACACTGACCTCATCAAACCCTGGATAGCCATACAAGGCAGGGCTCCAGACTAAAGGGGGTCGCTGCTACGTCCCGGGGACTATAAAATATCTATTTGGGACTCAATGATCTCAGCACGGGACGGTTTTTGGGACTAGAGGAGGTTTTGCCCTGAAAATGTGCATATCGTGCAGCACCTACAGGGCAGCATGAGACTAGCAGCGCTGCATAAATGATTAAATGTTGCACCGGCAATACTTCAGCCACAAACTATTACTGCAGAGAGAAACCCGCAAAACAGGCGTTATTTGAAGAGGAGACACATTTTTTATAAAACAATGAATAAATAAAATAAAACGAGGGAGAACAACAGGCAAGACGGACCAATCACGCAGGCTCAGCGCTCCCCGCAGCACAAGGAGTTGTACCCCTCCCTTTTCCACATAAACATAATAACAGCCAAAAGTTAATATTATGTAAGGAAACCGTCGCAAATTAATACTGTACATGAAACAGTGGCTCTCAACAGCCTGTGGACGGTGGGATGGAACAATGTGGTGGATGCGTCCTGCTATTGGTAAGATATTAAGATCCATAAAAAGTTAATATCACACACCTAACCTAACACCCCACAATGACAACTTCGACCCGCACGTGAGAAGATCACAGTGGGCAAGTTGTGGCTGTGCATTGACCCGTGTGTCTGAGCCTGAGGTTCTGACCCGTGTGTCTGAGGTTCTGACCCGTGTGTCTGAGGTTCTGACCTGTGTGTCTGAGGTTCTGACCTGTGTGTCTGAGGTTCTGACCTGTGTGTCTGAGGTTCTGACCCGTGTGTCCGAGGTTCTGACGCACGTCAGTGAAGTCTTCAGTGCCACGCACATGCAGACGCGTGCATCCGAAAGCCTTTACCTACTAATTTACCTAAATATTCTGTATCGTAAACTTAGAAAACATTTTTTTTTTAATTCAGATTTTCATTACTTTGCACATATTCAGAAATGCAACTGGCGACCCCTCCACAATCTTTGGTTACCCCTCTGGGGCTGACCTAAAGATTCTAAGAAGGCATTTATACTTCAATGATTTATCATTTATCAAGGATTATTTATGATACCTTGATACTTATTATGATTCCTTGCCACTTTCAAAAGCAATGCTGGAAGTCTTTAAAGCGCAAATAACATGCATTTTAAAACTGCTTTTAATATTTAATAATCATATTGTCTATGTCCCTCAAAGTTAGTTCTAATGGTTTGAGCCTCAATCACCACTCTGATATAACCAGGCCTTGTCAATTCTTTCTGGACTTTGAAAGCAGTTTTAGCTGCAGTACCACAATGTCCTGAGGTGGAGAGGGTGCTGATATGCAGATTATTTAATATTTGAGTCATTATAATACTCATGCTAGATAAAACCAGGCTTGTTTCCATTCCATGCCAGCTTGGAAAATCAACAATGGTGGACATTGTAAACAAAGTGGAAATGCAAATTTGCAACTGAAGACTGAAGAAAAGGAGGAATTATACAAAGTAGGGTGACATTGATGACATCACAATGAGGCCAAAATCAGTCGAGCTGTTTCTGAGAGCAATTTCCATTAAAACACCCATATGACATGAAAGCCTGATTGTTCAAAATTGGTTATTTGTGCGGATAGAAAACACACATGGGAGCCCCAAAAATACAAAAGAAATTGAAAAAGTTGAATTTTATGTTATAGGTCCTTTAAATAACTTCTATGTTCTGCCCTCACATTAGTGTGAATGGGACTGTACCCATTCACTTTGGGAGGGTTCAAATTGTATTTTGGGACGGTTCCGGGATGTTGGTGAAAAACATTAGTCTGTAGCCCTGATACATCCTGCTTCTCAGCTGTGCCGTATTAAAGATTTAGCATGCAACTCTGAGTTTCAACGGTACAAGGTTTAACGCCAATGAACAAACAAAAGATAAAAGATGTACTCTCTGTAACACTGTCGGCTGACTGTTAAACAGTTTTCAGAGTATTAATTCCATATCCAGACTAATAAAACACTGCGTATATATATCATCTACGCAATCTCCCTGGGATTTTGTTCATCCAGCTTTTGGTTACCGTCCACAAACTTTTTTGTTAAACAAACATTACATTCCCATTAGTCTAGGAAAATTGGCCTCAGATCCTGTGCAGCAGGGGCGTGGCCCAGTGCGTTGCGTTTCAAATGAAATGCGAATCAAAAGACAGGGGCGGGTTCCACATGGAGTGGGCGCTACATCTAAATAAGACGGAAGGGAAACAATTGCTCCTTGAGCGGTGGTGGCCTACTACAATTCAATTTGGAATTGGATTCCCTTCGGACTATTTGCATGGTATGCACAGTGCTTCAGACCGGAAAGGGGAGTGTCCGCTCAGATTCTGAGTGCAACGTACTTCCCTCACAGGGATACGGTCCTTTTTTCCCAGAAGTCTTTCTCGCCCGCCTAGTGGCGAAAAATAACACTTCTGGGAACTCAGATTACATTCCCATTGACAATGAATGGAGAATTTACGTCATAGTGTCTGAGCAAATAGGCATTAGTGTGTGTGTCTATTTTACAACATGATGATGTACGATGATAAGAGCGCCCCTCACTTCACACCAGGTTTATTGTTTCTTCCTGTTGCATGCAGATTCGTCTGGTTTCCAGGCTATTTGCCCATGAATTCTGAATCCTTACTGAAAGCACAATTATTTGATCATCTTGGATGCATCTTGGATGCAAATTTGAACTTGTCCAAAACTCTCTCAACCTCAGATCAAATGGTTGGTTACGCTATGTCGTGCCCCCAACAAAATCTGAGGCTGGGAAAAAAAAAGCATTGCTTATTTCGGACCCTGGTCTTGGAATGACCTACAGTCCAGACTCAAACTGGCTGCTGTGATTCCCCTAGTGAGCTTTAAAAGGATTGCCATGGGCACACTTCCCATACATTGTTCCTGCTTTGACGTATAGCAACTGTCTGCTTGCTTTTTTAGTCAACTATTTTTTAGTCCTTATTGGTCGCGTTCCTGTTCTCCCTTTTAGCTTCTTTGGTAGTGGGTACTGTATTTATGAGCATTGTATGTCTGTCCTGTTTTTTGTTGTTATTTTTTGTTACTGGCAGAGTTGTGTCACTTATTTTGCCTATTGTTCTGGCCAGTTCACACTTGTAAAAGAGACTTCAGTCTCAATGTGGTTTTTACTGGTTAAATAAAGGTTAAATAAAAAAAATCTTAAATATCTGGTAAGATAATAAATCAAGTGTGTGCTACACAGTAGTGAAGTGGGCTTATTTATACGTCGTCGCGTGATTGTGCTGCTTGCTTGACGTAAGACACCCACAGATTTGCACAAGCCGTAGAGACGGATCAGAAAAGACTTTATCCGACACGGGTTTACAGCAGCAGGTATGACCATCTGTCAGCATGTGATGTGCTCTCTGACATGACATCTAAGTGACCAGAGACCCCACGTAGGTACCACCCACGTACCGCCCACGTAACTCTATGGCATTGAGGAAAGGATTGAACAAAAAAAGCAATTAACTGGTTTCCTTTAAGACATTCTGACCGGGCACCCATTTTGGTGTTATAGCATCATGTTATGCTTTAGCTATTGAAAAATAGCAGATCTACAAGCTCATATCGCGCCACCGAGTGGCGCGATACGAGCTTGTAGGTCTGCTATTTTTGAAAAATCGAAGAGCGACTGACATTTTTAGAATCTGATCTCAGGTCAGAATGGGTTTAATCAGACCAGTGTGTGTCCGGCGGAAACCTCGTATGAATCTGATCTCAGGTCAGAATGGGTTAAGACAGGCCTGAAAGATCACCTGTCATTGTCATCGGGTCTAAAGGATCGGCACATTGTTGTCATTGTTGTTTGTGAATGAATGCATGGGACCTCGAAATGAAACGAGACCAAAAGGTCTTTCTTCGGTGCTGTCCTTTTGGACCAATGTGACTTTGACTGTACCCTGTACCGGTTTGTATTTCTTTATTGTCTAATACAAATAATCAATCAATCAAACCATGCCTAAAGTATTGAGGAAGGGATAGAACAGGACAATGCCTGAAGTATTGAGGAAGGGATAGAACAGGACAATGCCTAAAGTATTGAGGAAGGGATAGAACAGGACCTTTCAAGTGTGGAACCCCATCCTCTGAGAAAAAAATCAAACCCGTCTGGAGTGGTACTGTACTGTACTGTACTGTACTGTACTGTACTGTACTGTACTGTACTGTACTGTACTGTACTGTACTGTACTGTACTGTACTGTACTGTACTGTACTGTACTGTACTGTACTGTACTGTACTGTACTGTACTGTACTCGCCCTCCTACCTGGCCTGTGTGTGTGTCTGTGTGTTAGGCTGTGCAACAGTGATACTTGGTGGTGAACAAACACTAGAACGCTATTTTCGTGCTCGGACACAGGGACAAAGCCACACACATAGCCGTCTATAGGAGACACTTGGAAAAAGAGTATAGGCTATTCATTGATTGATTATTGATTGATACTTAATTAACGTGCTTTGGGCCAAGCTCCTAGGGTTGTTACTTGCGCGAGCAGAGCGCATGTACGTATGTCGGTGGTCCCCTCGGTCAATCCAATCGGGGATTGTGTATTTTTGGTGACGTCGCTTGGCCAATCAGAGTGCAAGTTGGCAGCTTGCTGCGTATGTCGGTGGCCCCCCTCGGCCAATTGGATTGGCTCCGTATGTTGTGGCGTCGCTCGGCCAATCAGGGATTGGCTGATGACTATGTATGCTTATGTAAAAAACGATGGTTCCTATGACGTAACCAATTTGAGTTGAGGAATGGCCCCTCAAAAATAGACATCAAGCCGATTTGCTCAGACACGTATAACGTTAAATTCCCCATTCATTGTCAATGGGAATTACATCTACACATCTACACTAATAGCTGAATATAGGAGGGGCTAGCACCCCTCAAAAATAGAAGCCTCATTGGCCGCTGCAGTTCATTGGAGCAATGTGTCTCCAACTTAACCCATTCTGACCTGAGATCAGATTCATACGAGGTTTCCCACTGGACACACACTGTGTCTGATTAACCCATTCTGACCTGAGATCAGATTTAAAAAATGTCAGTCGTTCTTCGATTTTTCAAAAATAGCAGACCTACAAGCTCGTATCGCGCCACTCGGTGGCGCGATATGAGCTTGTAGATCTGCTATTTTTCAATAGCTAAAGCATGACATGATGCCAACACCAAAATGGGTGCGTGTCTTTTCGGATATTATCAATTAAATCCAAGGGAGCTTTCACAGGCCCTTTGGGGGAACTGGACTGTGCGATACTGGATTTGAGGCCCTGATAAGGGCTCCTGGGGGCCCTTCATTGGCTGTGTTAAATTCAGGTCAAAAAAGTGGTCGTCTTTCCCTGATCTATAGGTGACTGGCTTGGCTACTCACCCAGAGGCTATGAGGGCACGCGACTGGGCCATGGCAATCCGCTGCAGGGCGGGTCGGCTCAGCCCGGCCAGGCTGGCCCGCGGCGGCAGGGGTGCTGCGCAGGCGGCGGCGCCGGCCGAAGCCACCGGGCCTAAGACACGGGCAGAGGGCGAAGGTGTGCAGGTGGAGGAGGCGGCTGTAGAGATGAGGGACGGAGCCGCCGGGGCGGACGCTGTGGACGGGACGGAGGACGCCGAGAGGGACGACGACATGGAGGGATGAGGGGGAGAGGTGGTGTTGGACGAGGAGGAGGTGACAGAGGGAGGAGGAGGAGGAGGAGGCGGCGGCGCCGGGGGGAGAGGCGGAGGGGCCGGCCGGGTGGAGGACAGGGAGAGCGCGGCGGTGGCCGAGCCCAGGAGGGAGAGGGAGTGGGCGAAGCCTCCGCCGCCTCCCACGCCGGGAACCCCCCCGCCGCCCCCGAAGACGCTCAGACCGACGCCCCCGACCCCCATCCCTACGCCGCCACCACCAGCCCCGCCTATAGACGTCCTGTGAGGGGATAGCGACCGGGACAGAGCCGGCGGTCGAGGTAGGGTCAGCGAGTAAGACCCAAGGGCAGGATAGCCCCCCAGTTTTGGACTAGGGGGTTTGTTCTGGGGCGGCCGGCGACCCAGGGTGTGAGCGGTCGACAGGGCCCCCGCTTTGACGCTCAGCACCAGCATACACTGTTGACAGGCACAGGGCTGTCCCAGGGAGGTGATGGCCGACGCGGGAAGCGCCCCGCTCGGATAAGCGCTCCCGTTGCCCATGCCGCCGCCGCCGCCGCCCCCACCCCCACCCATACTCATCCCCATGCCCGCGCCGGACACGCCCACTCCCAGGAAGCCCCCGGGTCCGGCAGGAGGCGGCGGCGGCCCCCACGCGTGATGCGACTTGGGCAGAGGTCCCGACGCGAGCGGGTAGGCGAGGTCCGAGCGGCGCTGGATGCGTCGGCAGCGCTGCGTCTGCCCGTTGATCTGGGTCATGCTTTGAAAGTCAATGAGGTAGCAGAAGCCGAGCGGCGACAGGTCCAGCCAGGGCTGCTGGCGGTCGCGAGCCGCCTGGATGGCGATGCCGACCTCCGTGTCGTAGGCGGTCCAACCTCCGGCGTCGTTCTCCCACTCCCACAGCCAGCCCTGGCCGGGCGCGGAGGTGGGGTCGTAGAAGCTACGTCTCACCGGTCGGAGGGTGCCTATAGGGGCAGGGCACATACCACAGCAGGGCACATTATGACACATGGCACACTATACTGTGCATCATTGCATTACTTTTTAACCCATTCTGACCTGAGATCAGATTCATACGAGGTTTCCACTGGGACACACACTGGTCTGATTAACCCATTCTGACCTGAGATCAGATTCTAGAAATGTCAGTCGTTCTTTGATTTTTCAAAAATAGCAGACCTACAAGCTCGTATCGCGCCACTCGGTGGCGCGATATGAGCTTGTAGATCTGCTATTTTTCAATAGCTAAAGCATAACATGATGCCGACACCAAAATTGGTGCCCGGTCAGAATGGGCTAACCCTGCTAAGAGCTCTGTCAGACCATCATCTATTCTAAGCTGTGGAGCCACTGGCGTCCTATAGCCTGTATGTACAGAGATAAGTCCCCCCTGTTTGTTTGTTTATGCTTTGCTTATTTATAGTTTCTTTACTTTTGTGTTTTTATGTTTTATGTGCTCCGCCCTATGGACCCCCCCTGTGAGTGTCTTGAATAAAGTTTGAATTGAATTGAATATACTATGACATATTATGATGAGTCACATTATGAGTCTGCTGCACATGTATGACACAAAATGTGTGTTTGTTAAGTGTATTTTTATGTTAACCACATAAGCGGATTCATTCTTTGTCACCGGTGAGTAGGTGATATATAATGGAACTTTTGAAGATTTTCGCCTATAATGACATGCTCAAAATCAGGGAAAGGGGTTAAATGTAATGATGCTATTGCTTTGTTATATATATATATATATATATATATATATATATATATACATGTATATTCTTTTTTAGGGATAGCCAAGTACCCAAAACTATGACTAACCCATATCAATTTGCTGAGGACACTATACAGTGTATTCATTTTGGGGAGAGGAGATAAATGTTTGCTGCTGGATATGGGTTTGCAACAATATTTGCACTGTACAAGCAGATTAAAACCCTAACAAATTCAACATGTCTGTGTGTATTATCTTCACTAAGAGTTTGGCTAAACAGTCAAACAGGTTGCCCCTGGTAACAGAACACCATGTTCTGATTGGTTGTCAGCCTTGCATCCAACCCAAAGCTGCATGACTTCTGTTTGCTTTCCCAGAGTAGTGTCCAGGGTAACTCCAGAGACTCTTCCTAAATCCTTCTCATACCAGATGAGATTCTAAAGGTGTTTCTAAGGCAAAGTGGCCAATGGATTGCCAAGAAATAATAAGGAAACCCAAAAACAAAAAAAGCCTTTTTGGGGGATTTAATCAGTGTTAATGGACAAGAGATCTCGTCTTTCACCCTCCATTTGCCAATATGAATGTTCTGTAGTTCAGGACAGGTGGAATACTTTCACTCTTGTCAATATGATTAGCCACTTAAACCTGACATGCTTTGTTGTTGTGCATCAAATAACAAAAAGAACACCCGTGTGAAGTGAGGGGCGCTAATAAATGCCATTAACAATAAAGAGACAATATGACGTAATGAGAAATTTTCAATGGCATTGGCGTTGTCAATGGCGTTTTTAAAACAAACAAAAATGGTACGTTATTTAGCAACTTGACACTTGATTTGGATGATTACAGCAGTGTGGTCTTCGTCGACTAAAACTAAGACGAAAAATGTTCGTCGACTACCTTTTTACACTGACTAAAACAAAATAAAAACACCTTTTAGTCGACTAAATCAACGGTAGATTTAGTCGACTAAAATCATATGACATTTAGTTGACTAAAACTGGACTAACACTAGAACATTCCAGGTGACTAAAATGTTAAATTTATTCAAAAGGCTATGACTAAAACTAAAATTGACTGTCAAAAACAACACTGGATTACAGTAATATTATATTACTATAATGTTAAAGCCGTAATTCTCTATACATTCAGTTGACTGTAGAAGCCTTTAGTTGAAAAATTTAGCAGTGGCCCACTGAAAAAAAAGAAGGAATAACTCATTCATTATTGTTTATTTATTGTGAATTGTGTGAGTAAGTTGTCAAGTACTGTACAGAGTACAGTATAAACATTTAACAGTGCCATGCATATAGAACAGGTTGGAAGCCATCATGAGTGACCTCAGCTTAACCCATTTCGGGCGGGAACCCCTTTTTTTCTGTTCTACTTTAGCTATTGAAAAAAAGCAGATCTACAAGCTCATATTACAAAAATACAAAAATAGAAAGCTCGTAGCGTGGCACTCGGTGCCGCGCTACGAGCTTGCCATTTTTGAAAAGTCGTGAAAATGTGGCGCAAATCTTTGAATATATTTTCTTTCAGAGCGAACGTTTTTAAGTCAAATCTTTGCTTCTGGGGGGTCCCTGGAACGACATATTTTCAGATGGGGGTCCGTGGCCAAATACAGATAATTCTGAAAAAGGTTGAGCACCACGGACCCCTATTTGAAAAGATATGCCAGGGCAGGGACCCCCGTGAGAGAAGAATTTTTACAGCTCTAGCAGTGATTCTCAACCCGTTTAATTTCAAGGACCCCCAGTTTGACATGCATTAGTCTACGGACCCCCATTTAATGTCATTTCTATAGTAAAATCAATGTTACTTTAACTCTGAGAGTGTACAAATGGAATCATTTAGCTGGGGAACCCCTGGAACTCCCTCAAGGACCCCTGGGGGTCCCCGGGCCCCACTTTGGGAACCAATGGACTATAGGGCACAGCATACCACCCCCCTTTTCACCCCTCCAGCGAATTTGGGGGCCAGACTGCACAAGGCCGGGCTTTTGGTATTAGCTTGAAGTTGAGAGCAATGGTTATGGAGACGGAGTCTGTTGTTGATTCTCTATTTTGCCTCCTGCTTTCCTCCCTTCCCCAGCCCATGAGGACTCCATAACAGTCATGTTAAGCAGGCACGCTACATGTGAACGCAACATGCCAACCAGGGCAATATATATATATATCTTAGAAATGAGGTAGATATAATATATTATTATGCAAGGCAAAATACATGTCCAGGTGCACCTGTGCACGATGCATCAGTAATTGTCATGCTTATATATCGCATTAACCTTTCCATCTCCCATACCGTGGAGCATTACAGTTACACTGTAGCCTACTGGGTGGGTGGCAGCCCACCACCAAACACATTTTGTAAACCAAAACATCAAAGAATAAAATGGCCTGCATGTGACTGGCCACTGGAATGCTCTCCTGCAGGAAAACAACTCATGATTCCTTTGCACCAAAAATAATACCAATAACAGTTCAAACTCTTTGTGTGCATCCATGGGGTTGGGAAAAATGGGCACGGATCAAAACAGCACACGGTAATACTGTAACTAAACAGGCCCTTCGGCCCGAATACACCATCACGACATACACCTCTATACGCAGCGCTGCATGCATCTTTTCTGTTTAGTACGAGAGATGCTGTCGGTGTTGTTGTTGCTGTCATCTTACCTGTGTCTTGTCGGAACTGGTGCATGGAATGCAAGTCGATGATGTAGGGCGAGAGGCGAGAGTCCACCTGGCCCAGAACGACGCTACCACTCCGCGGGTCGCTTCGGATGACTGCCTCGATGTGATGAGAGACGGCCGGGCTGTAGGGCCGCCAGCGTCCGTGTTCGTTGAGCCATTCCCATACCACTACGGGGGACGCTAGTAACATCCTAGGGATACTCCTGCAAAAGGGAAGGAAAGAAACAAATGAATGCAAGCCCATGGGGGTGGTCGTTTTCTTTTACAGATACCCATCTTCTACGCCGCCTCGCATCCTCCCAGTGCACGGAGCGGCTGCATCCATCTTGTAGAGTTTTTGCAAGCCAGATGTGTCTCATAATATATCTCCCGATGTGTGTTTAATAGCTGTGCGGCTCATGAAGAGGATATTATGCAGAACCTGTACCTTTCATGGTGATGTGTTGTGGGCGCAGCAATCACTCCATCCTTCTTAGCCCAGAGCGCGCAGACAGAAAAGCAGTAGGGCTACAGACAGAGACAGGCGACAGCTAGGGCACAAAAACCGTGCAGGTTCATTGCATTTGACTCCCTATGCAGATAAAGTGACGTCTACTGAAATCATTTCTATGGTATCAAGTTAGGGTGAGAGAGGATGAAATTTGGCTGCTTTTTGGAGGTGTAAGCACTCGTGAAGTAGGTTCTACTGTCTGTGACAGAACGCTTTGTTTCTGCATTGTATCCCAGACTCAACGCTTCGATGCGTTAGAAAAATGTTAACGTGTAATGATGAATCCATCAGTGGAACGTTCCGAGGCGGGGACGTGGACGGGGCCAAGACAACATAGCCGGCTGCTCAGCCCTATCAAACTATTAACCTACGAAATACGGTGAAATATTTACCAATGTCTATACAGGGTAATAGGCAGATCGACCTCGGTATTACCAGGCAAATAAAACAATGATCTATCTACGGTCATTTAGGGATAATCCATTATCCATCTCTCGCTCGACTGAATGTCTTGCTGAAGTTGCTGCTGTTCGTGAGAACAATCCTGGGCTTCACTTTACAACATTGCCTCGCATCATTTGCGTTGTCGGCTGCTCCATGATGATGTCACTGTGTGGCTTGTTAACTCGGAATCACGGTCAGTGATAGAAAAAGAGAGACACCGCTGGGTGGGGTGAAAATCATTTTGTTGCCCCGGCAAAAATCTGACATTTTATATGTGCGTGCGTGGACTAGCATGCATATTGGCACGCCCCATATAACAATGTCATCCAATCAAATTCAAGAAACACTTCCTTCATTGAATATTCCGCCAATGATGAATAGCGTTATTTTGCCATCAATTCCTTTAATATTTCCGATTATGTGGATCATCTGTGTCACATAACAGATCCTTGCACGTTTAAACTTTAATACCGGCACTCATATTTGGTTATTAAGCTAAACGAATGGCTAAAGATGTGGAGATGCCGGGGATTGAACCCGGGGCCTCATACATGCGAAGCATGCGCTCTACCACTGAGCTACATCCCCAACTGCCACTTATTTGTTAATAAATATGATTAAGAATGCAGAAGAGAGAAAAGTCTGATTCCATCCATTGTGCGTCTCAAAGATTGACACAATGACAAGATAACAAATGTTTCGTCTAAAGAAAATAAAAAATTAAGGCAAGGGTTTTATCGTCCTAGTCTTCGATAGAGCTAGTCGATCAAGACTCTCGTTCATGTATTTTATTTTATCGATGTTGACGTGTGTGCGTGCGTGTGTGTGCGTCTCCAGCTACTTCTGATGTCATAGATATTGGTACACTACAAACGCGACAGTCGACACTGACTGTTTGATACTTTTATTTCCATGTATGAATGTAACATTGCAACATTGTAACATTGCAACAAAGCTGGTTAGCAAACTGCCCTCCCACTCTGGGCGTTTTGGTGTAGAGCACATCAAAGCCTTCTACAAAAACCTTGGTGTTTGTAAAGATGATTTTAAAATGACAATGGTAACAACCGAGGAGGTACTTAAAAAACTGAGTGCCCTCCAACCCCACAAGGCCACTGGCCATGACAATATTCCCTCCAAATTTCTCAGAGACTCAGCCTTTTCCATAGCTCCAGTCATCACCCACATAGTTAACCTCTCCATCAAACAGGGACAGGTCCCCCAAGATTTTAAACTGGCCAAAGTAACCCCCTTGTACAAAAAAGGGAGTAAATTAGAACCCGGCAACTACCGCCCTATTTCTATTCTAAACTCCATCTCGAAAGTGATGGAAAAAATAGTCTATGAACAGGTTGAAAAGTATCTTGCCTCTAATAAATTGCTGTACGAGTTCCAATCTGGTTTCAGAACATCCCACTCCACTGACACATGCCTCCTCTATTTGAGCGATCACATCAAACACGAGGTGGATGCTGGAAAATACTGCGGCATGGTCATGCTGGACCTCCAAAAGGCTTTTGACACCGTGAACCACTCCATACTGGTTAACAAGCTTAAAGCTATTGGTTTTGATAGCACATCAGTGAGCTGGATGCAATCCTACCTGGAGGGGAGAGAACAGATGGTGGAGGTGAACGGAACACTGTCCCCTCCCCTCCCAGTGAGCTGTGGCGTCCCACAAGGAAGCATACTAGGGCCTTTACTGTTCCTAATTTATGTTAACGACATGACTTCAGCTTGTGACTGCAACTTGTTCCTGTTCGCAGATGACTCGGCACTGCTGGTCTCGGACAGGAACAAACTGCAGGTTGAAAAGACCCTCAGCTCTGAACTCGGTAGAATCTGCACCTGGCTCGCTGATAACAAACTATCCTTACACCTGGGAAAAACTGAATCCATCCTCTTCGGATCAAATAGTAAACTCAGCAAGGCAGATGGCTTCTTGGTTAGAGTGGGTGACAATATTATCACACGAAAAGATGAAATTACCTACCTAGGTTCCATCCTGGAGGCCAATCTTTCCAGTGATAAAATGGCCACCAACGTAATCAAAAAAGTAAATCAAAGAACAAGATTCCTTTACAGGATCTCCTCACTGGTCAGCAAAAACACCTTGAAGACCTTAACAGGAGCCCTCGTACAAGGTTTCTTTGACTATGCATCCACCTCTTGGTACCACAGCACCTCAAAGGCCCTTAAAACAAGGCTCCAGACCTCCCAAAACAAACTGGTCAGGCTCCTACTTGGCCTCACCCCCCGAACCCACCTCACCCCTGCCCACTTTGACAGGCTGGGATGGCTTAGGGTCGACGACAGAGTACAGCATCTTGCAATGGGTCTGGTCCACAAGATTCGATACACCACCAAGATACCCATGTACCTGTCTAAATACTTCCTTAATGTAAACGAAGTCCACACCCACAACACCAGAGGGAGTGCAACAAACCATGTACAACCCAGATTCGGCACAAACAAGGGACTAAATTCTTTTCGCTCCTATGCCACCAAAATGTGGAACGCCCTACCAACAGTCATTAAGACATGTGAATCCCTTGACTCCTTCAAAACCGCTCTCAAAGGGCACCTACGGATGGCTGCAATTCGAAACTGGCCTCTGTAAAATCTGAATCCCCCCCCCCCCCCCCCCCATTTTCCCTCACTGTATATTGTATCTTTTCCCTTTTTTGCTTCCCATATGATGAATTCCTGTTCTGTACTTTAGCTACATAGAAATGTCTATTTGTATGTCTCTAAATGTCTGTATGTCTTTAAATGTTTTGATGAATTGAACAATGTGGACCCTGTTGTAAACAAGTGTAATGCTTAATTGGGTCGTCCACTCACAGTTGACAGTCTTTGTATTGAGTTTGTGCTTAAAATGTACTGTAAATTCTACAAACTGTTAATAAATATTTCAATCAATCAATCAATGATGTACTGTTTCCGGTGATCAAGTAGTCTATATTCACAACTATATTAAAGCAATCCTTCCAACTCCTCAAAATACATCAATAATATGATCTTTAAATCACATTACCCACACTGTAGGCCTACATAACTTAATTGGTGTTCATTTATCAGAACGGGCTAGTGTATTCAATTCATCAGACATATTAAAATAATAATAATAATAAATGTATCAACAAATACAAAACACTATATCTCTGCTGTACAATACACTAACGCAGGGGTACTCAACTGGCGGACCGCGGTCCGCGACCGGACCGCGGACCACCTCTTTGCGGACCACCCAAAAAAAAAAAAGTTAAGTTAATAATATAAATAACATCAGATGGTACATTTCTCATGTGAAATTGCTGCAAAGCCCCCCAAAATGTCCCCCAAGGGCCCCCAAAATTCAGTGTGGCCTGCCAGGGCGCTATGCGCGTGCGCAGTGTGGCCTGCCAGGGCGTATAACTCCCGGCCTGATTTGGAGTTCCACTCCGGGCCTGCACTCTGCACCCCATTATTGGTTGGGTGGAAGGCGATCTGATTTGTATAAGCTTGGCTTGACCATACTAAACGGGCATAGAGCCCCGCTCTCCGATGGACGCCGCGCATGGGACCGGACCTCGGTCTTATTCAAAAAAATATTTGTGGACCTTCATCATTTCTAGTTGAGGACCCCTGCACTAACGTATCATTCTCCATTCATTGTCAATCTGAATTTAATGTTTGTGTAGTGGACAGATATTAAAGCTGGATATACGAGGCCAAGGCGAGGGGCTGCATCAACAGCTTTATTTAATTTTAATAATATCATTATTACTTGTTTGTCTACTTGTGGGACCGCCTCAGCTCCATCAGCTTCTGTAACCGCTCCTATCCAGCAGAATAACAAACGCTCCAAGCCGCCAACTGATATCGAGGTTATTTATTTCCCCAAGACAACGTGAAAAACTGCAACACAAAACATAACAATTAACATCCCTTAAAACACAATTAAACATGAAATATGAATGTCCTTGTTGTCAGTCAATCATGATGTCCGTATTATAAACAAACACAATGAAATGTACACGAACAATTAAACGATCGACAGAATTACAACACTGTTTACAGACAAAGAAAACAACAACATGTAACATACCGTGTGCGCCTTCTGCAGATTATTTTAGGAGAGCTACGTTATCTTCTCTTATATTCTTTATTTAAGGACACTCTTTTTAGACGTGGGAAGAGCTCCTTGCACCACTGAAACTCAGCTTGTTCTGACTAAGTTTAGCTCACACAGGTGCAATCAATATGCTGCTCTCTAATCACAGGGCTCTGCACTATACATGCCCTCAACAGGTCATAATGAATAGACACACAATACAAAAATACTATGTTACCCAAATAAACATACATAGGCCTATAATGTTCACATAATACATTTTGCTGCTCCCAGCATGCCTTTGGTGGCTTGGGGAAACTTCTACATAGAATCAAGGAAAAGGCGATAATGAGAAGACAGTGGACCCGATTTATAATTTAGGCATTTAGCAATGTAAATCGCTCTTAATCCAGAGCTATTTACATTAAGCAAGAACAAAACATAAAAATACATGCTCGAAGTCAACTAGAATTCAAGCAGTCCAATTATCTCAGTGGAAGCACTGTAAGCTCATATAGCCCAGAATATAAAATATATAAGTGAGCTGCGATGAAGAAGTGAGCAAATTAAGTTAGGCTTTTATAATACACCGTGCGGATTTCTGCAAATATGGGTGTCATCACTTACCTGATGTTTTCTGAAGCTGATTTGAAAATTGTCAAGTGGCATTTCTTCCTCAGCCTATAGTGGGAAATAGGCATGCACGGCTTGGGAAGCCGTGGATATGCACGGCTTGGGATATGTGGATATGCTTCTGAGGAGGAGGATTCTAAAAACGACTTATAAATCCTAAAGCCTTGTTTATACTTCACGGTCCTATGCTGGAAAATAGCAGATATGCAAACTCACAAGCTAGCACATCTCATTCAAGACACTGAACTTGCAGATCTGCCATTTTTGCCATCCAAATGCATTATATGGTTAAATGGGCCCTAAGAGATGCAGAAATTAACTAGAAAAAGTGCCCTTCTGTGGCATTTCTTCCTCAGCCATGGCTTGGGTAAAATCTGAATCCCCCCCCCCCCTTTCCCCCTCACTGTTTATGTTTCTTTTCCCTTTTTGCTTCCTTTATGATGAATTCCTGTTCTGTTCTTTAACTATATAGAAGTGCCTATTTGTACGTCTCAGAATGTTTTGATGAATTGAACATGGTGGACCCTGTTGTAAACAAGTGTAATGCTTAATTGGGTCGTCCACTCACAGTTAACAGTCTTTGTATTGAGTTTGTGCTTGAAATGTACTGTAATTCTACAAACTGTTAATAAATATTTCAAACAATCAATCAATCAATCAATCAATCAATCAATCAATCAATCAGTCAATCAATCAATGTCTTCCTTCTCAGAATGCATTTCTTTCATGTGGATTCCAAGGGATTCGATTTCCCAAAAGTTGCGTAACTGATCTGACAGTGCCTGTTCCTCTCCGACGCTGATGTGCAACACTTCAATGTCCACAACTTCAGTTATGATATTTAGCGTGGTGACTTCTCCTTTAATCATTGCCTGTCGGAAGAAACCACTCCAACTCCAAAATGTAGGCTACATTTGTCAGGAAATAGGAAATTAAGAAAATTTAAAACAAAGCAATATACTGTATTTTTATATATTTAGATTTCATTGCATTTTTACTATATGTTTCATTGGTTAAATATTTTTTGAGTGGTGCAGCCATTCCATTGTCCAACAATGTGTGTCCCTGGCCACCAAGTGTCACTGTTGGCAAGCCTAACACACACACCCACGCACGCACGCACGCACGCAGGCACGCACACACGCACAGGTCTGAAATAGGCTATAACATGGGGCCTTAAAATAGAAAGACTACCCATGATAATGTTTAAAGAACAATAATCCCTATACATCAGATACAATTACAGAATTATTATTATTACAAAATAATTCCTTTCATATAAGAGCCTTTCAATGTGTGTGCATTTGGAATGGGGTCACCAAAACAGTAAGGGTACGGGCCATCCTGTGAGGATCAAAGTGTGTCAAAAATATAATTATACTTGTTATTAAAAAACATAGACTACTTTTCAAGACAGTATTTATGGACCAAAGTCGAGACAGACCAGCATATACACAATATCCTTGACCTTGGAGCCCTACCACTAATTCTCTCTCTCTCTCTCTCTCTCTCTCTCTCTCTCTCTCTCTCTCTCTGTCTCTCTCTGTCTCTCTCTCATTTTCTCTTCTTTTTTCTCCCTATTAAATTAAATACCCGAAGAAAGAAAGAAAGAAAGAAAGAAAGAAAGAAAGAAAGAAAGAAAGAAAGAAAGAAAGAAAGAAAGAAAGAAGGAAAGAAATTGACTTGATGAATTAAAATAGTGAATTATGATATGGGGTCTTTTATTGTAGGCCTAGTTCAGAGGAAAACAAACAAATTAAGTAAATTTAATTCATGAACTCCTTTATGTACATGTCAAACAACATCCTATCAGAAGTCGGTCCAACATGGAAAAAGTGGACTGGACCTTTTACAATTAAGTTCATTGCTCATAAAAAGATCAATGTCATGTTTTTGTTACATACAAGCAGTAAAACCTGGTGTTCATTTATTCAATTGTAATTATGGGAGTGTACACATGTAGTCAATTCCTTACTGTTCATTTGGTTAGATTTTTGTACACCCTCAGAGTTAAATTTACACTGAGGATTTGACCGTGTAAGGACCGGAGTCAAGGACACAGTCCAACATTAGACCAGCAGCCTCAACCCCTCCAGTATTCTAATCTAAGACTAATGAAAAACCAAGTGGCAAAGAACTCCATAGTTCCAAATTCCAATCTCTCTTTTTTTTTTATCCCACGATTTTTGCAACCCATTCTTTCACCCATGCAGTGCCAATGATCTAATGTAATCCTGCGCTACACTTCTGCCAACCTGGGGAGAGCATGAGCGGACTGACCTCATGCTTCCTTATATGCATGAGGAGTCCAAACTTCTTTCCCCGGCCGGAAGTAGCGTGTGGAAGGAACACTTTATTCCGAACAGTTCCTTAACTTCCTTTCCCCTCCATCAGCTGGCCAGGGAGAGGTAGTTTAGAGACCAGGATTACTGCATGTTTTTAGTGAGGCTACCTACCCTAAAAGACACATGAGGAGAACATGCAAACTCCACACAGAACCAAATTCCAAACTCAAGCATATCTGGCTGGAAACAAAAATGTGGCTTGTTTACTAAGCTGTTGATAATTTGCCCTTGACAATACAGCCACTCTGAACTAAGCAAGCAACATAATAAAATTGTACCATTTACAGTATATATGGCACTTTTCTCCAAAGCGCTTTGGATTACATTCACACATTGGACAGCAGAGGAAACCAGCACCATCCTGCTCAAGTTAACCCACACATGAAATACAATAGATTATGCACATGCTCATGCATTTCTCCCCACCTCGTCTAGACTGAGTGACCCAAAAAAAAGCATTGAGCAGCATGGAGTGTTGGAGTTTGGAACCGCTGCTGGATATCACTCAATGGTCCCACCTGTTTCTAAATTGTACATAATGCAGGAGGCAGCAGGACATTGTGTTATTGAAAGTGATCACTTCCAAACTCTGACCCTTGATACTGACAATAATCATCTTCACAGAATTTATTGACAGAAAGTATAGCTCACGATAACATGTCTACAGCGGATTTTTATGAAAAACAAAAACTTTGCAGATATAGAAAGACAATTCAAGCTTTCCGTACAGCTGCAATGTTGGTTGCGTCATTTAATACAATCAGATAGGACTTCTGTTTGGATGTATGGCTGGATGCACTGTATGTATTGGTCAAGGCCAGAAAGTAGTTTTTTGCTACTCAGTAGGCAATCCGCATAACTTCCGGGTACGATGATACTGTATCCCGTGCATAGCCTCTATTGTTAAGCAACTTGGTGACCTATCTCTTTTTGATTTTTAAACCTTTTTCCCCCCAATTTTGTCATTATGCCAATTATTTCATCCCCACACACATTTCTCACATCTCATCCTACTGACTCACCAGCCAGTGAAGAGCCCCACCGGGAGGACAGAGATTGTATATATTTACATTCACCCAGTCACACACAGATGGCGGAGGGAAACCATGCAAGGCACCAACCTGCACATCAGGAGCAATAATTAGGGATCCAGAGTCTTGCTCAAGGACACTTCGACACTAACTCTGGGGGAGCCCACAGGGTTCGAACAACCGGTCACTCTACCCCTGAGCCACTGGCACCCTGATGTGTTCACAGCGCAGTCGTCAGATCACTGTCCTTGTTGTCAGTTGTCTTTTCCTCAGACCAGGTGGCATTCCCAGAGGACTGCTTTAGGTCTATCAACAGGCCAGTTCCTCCACTCTCCCTGTTTTCCTCCTCCTCCTCCTCCTCCTCCTCCTCCTCCTCCTCCTCCTCCTTCTCCTCCTGCTCCTGACCTTTCTCCTCTGACCCGCCCTCTGACCTCCCCATCTCCTCTCGCTGGGCCCTGAGTTTTGCTAGCTCCCTCAGGTCACAGCCGCCCAAACTGGAGTAGTCATCCGATGGGTCTTCATCTTCCCCCTCTCTCCCATCTCCGTCGTCCTCCTCTCCTGCCTCGCTCCCCCTCTCCACATCTCTCCCTCCACTAGGGAGTGCATGCATTTCCTCTCCGTTCTCCTCTTCGTCGTTCCGAAGCCGCGAGCGAATCCAGCGCCAGGCCTGCAGCACCGCGGCCCTAGCCCCTCCCTCCCCGTACACCATACGGCGGACCGTGTACCGTCCATCGGAGTCTCTATTCAACTTCTTGTAAAGGAAGACGAGTACCAAGATCAGGAAGAAAAGGGAACAACATAATAATGCAACTGTTCTGTCTGTTTTGGCTAAAGCGTCTTCCCCAGATGTAGTCATGCCTATAGACGACAGGGAGAAGAGAGAGGAAAAACAAAGTAGAATAATTGTATTTCTTTTGACTTCTGGTCGAGGACGAAATTGTCAGTATATGCAGTCTTAGTTTTAGTCACCATAGCTTAGTTTTCATTTAGTTTCCATTTAGTTTTCGTCAGTGAAAAGAAGGTAGTCGACGAACATTTCTCGTCATAGTTTTAGTCGACGAAATCAACACTGCGTGGTTCCAACGTGGATCTCGGCCTTCACGTGGCTATTCTATGACGTCAGTTATCTATGACAGATAGCAGGACTACATATCTATGACGTATGACTCAATATTTGGGCAAGGTTCCAGCCCGATCAAAGCCCCATTGACTTCCATTATACAAACAAAGTTAAATATTTCAAAACATAATACAAAATTAGCGGAGGTATTTCTTTGTGCATATGAAGTTTGTGCACAGGGGTTTGCGAGATTAACTCTGAACAAACCCGCATGCACGCGCACGCACACACACACACACACACACACACACACACACACACACACACACACACACACACACACACACACACACACACACACACACACACACACACACACACACACACACACACACACTTTAAATAATAATAAGCAGACACATTGTCCCATGCATGCTTTCCATGAACACCCCAGTGTTCACAGCATGACTGTATGTATGTATGTAGATACTTTAGACTTGATCTAAAGTATCAGGTTAGATGAGATATATAAATATTCTATGTATACCTTCTTGGGAAGTTTTCTGCAAAATAAAATAAATCCTATTGTGAAATCCAACCTCTTTCAACTTCTTGTGATGTATTCCTCAGGGCGACATCCAGTGGTAGATAATAGATATATTCAGGATCTGAAAAAAAAGATGTTCTTGTTTATAGAGGTAGCAAAGTAAATTCCAAGATAGATAGATTAAATAAAATAGTCCCCACTCTAACCCCCCCCCCCCCCCCCCCCCCTCTACAGTATATTTGCACATACGTGAAATTTGTCCTCTGCATATATTTAATTTAACTACTAGGAGCAGTGAGCCGATGGAGTAATTAAATCTTGCTCAGGGTCATACATTGACAAATTGCTGGAATCGAATGTGCCGTGGGACAACCAAGCATCTTAACCCATCAAATCAATCAAAAATCTTAACCCAGTTATAATTCTGATAGTAGCACCTTCAACCTTTACCATAGAACTGATGAAAGTATACTGTCCTGATGGCACTGATGCAATTGCATCTTTTCTAATATCATATGATCCTCCACATTAAAATACAATAAGATGCAAAATCAGAACAAAAATATAGCGGCAGCTAGTATAAATACTCACGTATGTTGGAGATGTTGTACGGTACCACTACTTATTACACAGGATATCCAACTAACTGCGTGTATACTAAATGTGTATGACTATAAACTCTTCAGGGACAGGAAACCAGCAGACACTTTAGCTGGTTTCCTGTCTGAATGTCAGTCAGCCCAAAATGTATTTGCATGCGGATATACACCACCACAGTGAGAAACATTTTAGTCTCACATAATTTGTTGGTCTTTACTTTCAGGAAATGATTTGAGGTGACAGAAGAAGACTCTCATCTGTGTGGGTGTAACATAACAATACATCAGAGTATAACGATGCGTGCGTGCATAATAGTAGATTTTGAACAGTAATAATTAAGTGTCAAATCAACAGGTGTTTGCTGCAAACATGTAAAGACTGCATTAAATGCAGAGAAAAATTTAAAGAAAAAATACATATAACTCTTCAGAATACTCGATACCAGTTTAACAGATACGAGCATACAACAAAAAACACTGAATGAATCAGTGTTGATGTTGAGAAGCAGTATTCTGAACCACATAGGCCTACAGTATGTGGAACAAACTCCCAGCAAACTCTCAGTTCTTTTAAATCAAAGCTAAAGTCCTTTCTGTTTGCTGCTTCCTATTATATATAGACATATGCTCTGAACAGTGTACATTTTACAGAACAAGTGTACTTACAAGCAGATGATATATTTGATATAACACTGTTGCTGGATCATGTCAGTCACAGTGAGGTTATGTCCAAGATATTTAATATTTTAATTCACCTACACCCACAATATATTTCAAGCCCAAAGAGTGCTGTTATGCTACCTCCAGTCAACGTTTACAATATAGTGCTCAAATTAAATCATGCCTATACGGATTTAATACTTTGCAATCCTTCAGTTCACATAAAAAAACTGTCTTGGCATGATGGTGACAATGACAAGGTTCAAAGACATATAATGTACATGAATCGGATTGACCACATCCTGTATAACTCCGATCAGTACGTTTCCACTACCCTGTCACTCGCTAACTTACTTTTTAAACACTTGGAAGGAAATGGAGCTCATGCTACACTTTTACGTTGATTTGTCCTCTGCTTTACGCAACTCAGCCTCATTTCCTTTAATATATTTTTTATCCCACGATTTTGTAACCCATTTTTCACCCCTGTGTCAATCATCTAATGCAGGGGTTTTCAACTGATTATGAACCAGGGACCACCACCCTGACTGAGAATCAACCTGGGGACCACCGTTGTGTTGGGAGGGGGGAAAATTAACCTTCCATATTAAAATCATGTTGCTATTGTAACTTACTGTATGTATGAGCGAGCAGACACATGCAATTAATTATGGGCACATTTCCTTATAATGGTGACTCAACCAGGCAATCCAGTAACTGACAACATCGACATGTCACGTCATTTACTGCATTGTTTCTCAACTTGTGGTCAATACAATGAATTAAAATACAAATCTTCACTTTCCTACATTACCAAATGCATGGTCAGGGACCACATGTAATACCTTCACGGACCACCAGTGGTCCACGGACCACCTGTTGAAAACCCATGATCTAATGTGATCCTGGGCTCTACACACCCTCCACCAACCTAGTCCCCATATATGGGGGACAAGGGGAGAGCAACGGACTTGAACTCATGCTTCCTTCATGCCTGAGTGTCCAAGTTGCTCCTTTACACCTGACAGGGGGGAGTTTCCCTGGTTGGACGAAGCGCGTGGAAGGAACACGTTATTCCAACCAGTTCCTTTCCCCTCCATCAGGCGCCCCGGCTGGCCAGGGGGAGGCAGTTTAGTGACCAGGATTACTGCATGTTTTTACAGCCTCATTTCAACAAGTCAGCTTATAGTGATGGTAAATGGAAAGCTGTTTGACCACGTTTGCACCACCACACTCACCACAGGCTCCCAGCAGGATGTGTGCTTTTGCCTCCATTATAAGATGTGTGAGAGCTTGTGTGAAAATAGATACATACAGTATACAGTATGTAGGACCATTTTAACCACTCAAGCCATTAGAGGATTATGAAATTATTTCGATATTGTATTGTTAAAGGAGGAGCTTTTGTCGCGGCAGAAGTTTGGGAGAAGACAAAACACTGTATAATTCCGAGCTGTGTTATTATATGAATATACTGTAAACATGCTGTGGGTTGGGAACTGTGTGCAGTTTAATAAAAGAAAAAATTCAAAACCAAACAAAACTGCTCCTGTTAGTCAAAACACAGATCTATGTAATGTTTGGATTATTGATGACCATTCCACAAAAGTGACAAACTACTTAAGTAGCACAATCTGACCCATGTTAAATTCACCATAACGCCATGACAGGTCATTCATTTTAATAAACAGCACAAAAAGAGGAACACATGTTTAATCAGTTTGTACAGAGAATCATTTGCTACTGGTTTACAACCACAAAGAAAAAAAAAATAAGTGTCAGACAGTCAGTGCATAAATTAATGTAATTTTAAGCTACCCAATAAATCGATAATTCCTGACATGGAATGTAGGTTACAGAATCATTAAAGTGAGTGAGGTAATAAATGAAAAAGGAATAAAAGGGGGATAAAGAAAATAGTGTAAGAAAACAAATATAGTTTTGCTGTTCTTTCAAAATAGCACTCTAGGAGCTTTAAATGAGGGAATGTGAAAGCAACAGCGGTGGCAAAAATTAACCCATAAGACTATAAACGTAGGTGCGTGACTGGTTTCACTTCATTCACATTATAAAAATGTCTCACTTCATTGTCACTTCCTTTTTTCAGTGCACTGGAATCACTTATTGAACCGTCTGAATAACATTTGTTTTAAATGACATGGTCAAAAGTCAGTAACAGGTTTCTTGCACCAATATTAAATCACTGGAGTTTAGCGTGTTATTTTTTTTTATGATGCAGACCTGCTCTCCATTCACCCATGTGAGATAGATTACAGAAATCTAACCTCTGTGACATCGCGTCTGCAAAGTTGTTCTCTCGATATGAGCACAAATGCCACCTTCCGGCTTTGAACAGAAAAAAAAGGATCACACAAATTTACAGTATACACATGATTTCAACTACATTTTCATCAATTCTCATTCACGTTCCACTATCAGAGTCATTGTTGTCTATTCTTGGCAGACAGAGATTCCTACTTCCTACCCATCATCACGTTTATGAAATGATTAAAAAAAAAAAGAAGCACAAGCCAATAATGTATGAAACCACGTATGGTATGACACAATGTTAAGATTCAGCAGCTTATCGATCACTAATGGATACAAGATGTGTATCCATTAGTGACGTTAGTGCCATATCCAGGGTGCCACATCAAACATTCATTCAGAGGTACAGTAACTGCTGTACCGCTGCCATGTGTAAACTTTACCAAAAGTCCATCAAAATTATGTGTTTTGGTGATTTTACCAAAGCTATTCATACATCTAAATCCAAAAGCTGTTCTATATGCAACCACAAAGGTGTTATTTTTAATGCTCCAATAAAAACAAATGCATTTAAGTTACAGTATGCAGTTGACATCCCTTTTCACTCACGGCCTAATCAAATAATCATGGAAACATATTGTGGTCTTTTTTAGTCCTTCACTATCGTTGACCTTGTTCTAGGCAACTGTGATTCACAGTTACAGTAAAGTCACTAACCTACACTTCAAACTACATTCTCCAACACGCACAGCTTTAAGGGTACTGTTGATTCTAGTAAGGCTATGGTGTGTGGAGTTCAGGCAGAAGGCCCCTTTGGGCTCCTCGCCGTTCATACGTCCCCGTCTTCGATGCGCGCCAACTGCCGCTCCAGCAGCTCGATTCTCTGGCTCTGAGCGAGCACCACCGCACGCAAGGCCTTCATCTCTGCTAGCAACTCGTTCAGCACGTCGTCCTGGGAAGAGAGATGAAACGTAAGTAAAACGTCACAAACTAGGTCAAATAGTGACACCTTCTTTTGTCATTCACCTACCTCTCTCTTTGGCCGCTCCGTCCCGTCCGTCTCTTTGGCCATCACCTTGGGCTGTGGCACGACCTCTGCCTCCGTTTCCCTGGTAGATGTGGTTGTTGTTGTTGTTACACCCACTGGAGGCTGGGTTGCCCCAGAGTCCTGTGAAGAAGCCACCCTGGGTTTGCCCCTGAGGGTGTCTCTGTGCTTGGAGGTAGGAGCACTGTACCCTCCACTCAGGGATATCAACAGGGGCGAGGCGTCCTGCCCAGCAATCCACTCCTCGGCCAGGAGAGAAGGCTCCATGCTGGCTGTGTCTGGGTAGAGGTCTCCTTGGAATAGATCTGACTGGGGTCACAAGGGCAAATCGAATCAGCAGAGTAAACTGTGCGCCTTGAATGCAATTCTATTGTGTGGCGACATTTATGTAATTCCTAAGATGTTTTATGTATTTATTGGAGTCACAGCTTACCTTTCGTGGCACAGTCATGGAGATCGGTTCAACTTTCCTTTCATGCAGCTTGTAAAACCTGCGAAAGTTCCAGAGGAGATTGTGGAAAATTGCAAGGTTATGAACGAATCAAGTGCAAAAAGGATAACATGAATGTAATCTCAGAAGATTCTCTCACCTGGCAATTTCACACTTGTTCACGTCGACACCTCTTTTACTGAGAAACCCTGAACCTCTCTGGGGCTCTTTGCTGCTATACAGGCTGAGGAAATGAAGGTATGGCGACTCGTCTGTCACCTCAAAGTACCGGATGGTGCAGTCGCCCTGAATGAGAGGCACAGATTGGTAGGATGGATCATGAATAGAAGGGACACTTTAGCCGCGTTTAGTTGCTTGCTTCCATTCAAGAAACAACACAACCCATTTTTACCCGAGATCAGATTAAAAAAAATGTCTTCTACATCCTGACAGTTTTCTGAAAAAGCTATGTTTCTATGTCAGTGGTTCTTCGATTAAAAAAAGAATAGCAGACTAGATCTGCTATTTGTCAATAGCTAAAGCATAACATACAACACCAAAAGGGGTTCCCGCCCAAAATGGGATAACAGACAAGCGACAACAACAGAAGACACACAAACAAGTGCATGCATGAAAAAGCCACTTCTTCCGTAAAATACCACTATTTTGTTTTCATTATTATTACCCCCTTGCACTCGTAGATACAAATCTGTTCTATGACTTCTATCAGTCTCTAATCGTTTTGGACACGCACACGGCAGTTGAAGAGAGATAGAAAAACATGGTGACATCTCATCTAATCATCTTTTAGTGAAGCCACCCACAGTCCATCTTATATAAAACTGTGTTGTACATTAAACCTTTTTCAAAAACAATAATCAGATTAGGGGATCATCTTCACTGCTGCTGCTCCACTCCATTTCTTTCTGCGAAAAAGTTGCTACGAATATAAATAATACGGGTTCCACTCCATGTGCAAGGATGTTTTGCGTGATTTTCTTATTTTCTTTTCTCTTTCGGATCTGCAAAACGAAATGCAGCAGGAAAAAAAAAACGTACCAAATACCAATGTGCAACCACCTTAACACTTAAAATTCCACTTTGTCAATTTCAAACAATCTGTGATCTTACAATTCCCATGATGCATTTCACAGGCAATTACCGGCCTTATAAAAGGTCTCTGGCTGCATTACATCAACCTGATTTATATTCTTTTAAGTCACGAAGGTCACGGACAATGTCACGGGACCCGAAGGTAGTGTCTAAAATCCAGGAAGTGTTGTAGGGTTTCACTTTCACAGGTTGTATCCGAGTGAGCAAACGCTATATAGAGCAGTGGTTCCCAAAGTGGGGTCAGTGGCCCCCCGAGGGAGTTCCCCCCAGCTAAATGATAGTTAGGAACCAAATGGACCCTTATGGGTCTGTAACTTTGAGTGTACAAATGGAACCAAACAGACCCATTTGGTTCCATTTGTACACTCCCAGAGTTAAATTAACTTTGATTTTTACAATATAAATTGGAGTCCCAGAGCCATTAAATGGGGGTCCCCGTAGCCTAATTCAGGTCAAAACTGGGGGTCCTTGAAATGAAAATGGAGAGCTATAAAAACCTTCTCTTATGGGAGTCATTGACTGTTGCCCGGACGTACACACGGGATTGGTATTAAAATGCTGGGTTTTCTCAACCGGTTATGAACGTGTATGGCTTGACGTGCAAACCAAGTGGCTAGAAAGACCTTGCCGAAACTGAAAGCCTACAGATTTGCAACTTGAAAAACAGCAACCGTATCCATCGACAGCCTTTTAAAACAATCTTTGAGCTAGGCATTGAACCCCCGCCGGCTCACTCATTGTACATTACATTAACAGTAAGAGCATCAGCTAAATGTGAATCAATGTACCTTTCCACACAGGTAGACCATATTTGTATCGGGGTCGTAGTAGGGCTGAAGAACCCCATTGCTGGTGTCCATCTCCTGAACTGCCATTGGCTCAGCGAGGTCTTTCTGCATGAGAAAGAGTTTAAAAGCAGTTTTACTTCTAGAAAGTGGACGCCGTATATCTCCTAATAACATGATATAATACATATCAGGTGAGTACAGTACATACCGTGTCCCACAGAGCCACCTGTCTCTCACTCATGCGGCTGAAGCCTGTAGTCAGAATCTTCCCATCGTTGAGGAACACGGCTCTCATTGGCCTGGTTCCATCATGGACCTTCTCTCTCACCTAAGAACCAGGTTGCATACATGAAAGGATTGGGCTCATATCGGGCACTAAGCTGATAAGAGTAATCATATGAATTTATATTTTTTTGTTAGAACATTGAAAACATAAAATTGTATAAAAATAAAATATGAACAAGTAAAATGTAAACAACATGTTGGTACCGGACCAATCTTTACTTATTTTTTGTTTTGTTTCGTAATTTATCACAGCAATCAAGAGGCTTTCTGTCTGTGCATTGCGTTGATAGAAGAGTTGATGTTATGAAATGAAACAACGCACAAAACTGACGTGCATTAACCCTAGAACACTAAACCTATATGTAGTTATACCATCGCTAAACACGGGTATTTTACCCAATTTTAAAATATTCCATAAAAAAAATGATCAATATGTATTGAAGTACAGCAGTTCGTGGAAACTTCTTTAAAGGTATATTCAGTGATTTCACTTAATTCAAATATCACTTATTTTTTTGTTTTGTTGTGATAATCCTCCCTACTATAGAGTGTGCTGGCCATATAAGGAGTTCCTCCCTGTCCCCAGTTAACCCCTGGGGGTCAAAAAACCTTAGGTTTCGTTTTTGACTCTCTATCCTGATTGGATGAAAGGCTGGGTCCCACAGCCAAAAACGAAACCTAAGGTTTTTTGAGTGAAATCACTGAATATACCTTTAATATCTTAGTTTTTTTGCATTCATTTGATACACAAATAATTACGATTGGGGCGCCCGCTGGCCTTTGCGGTCCAGGCACATGCCACATATAGGCTCTGGCCTGACAACGCGTCACGTGTTCGAGTCCCGTTCATGACGACCTTATGACACATAACTCAAATTTACAGCGAAATTAATTACATTTAATAATTGTATACTTGATGAGTATGCTAAATAATTGCGATTATCTAAAGTAATTGTGATCAGGCCTAGCTGTGTCTTTTATTGAAATCTGAAATGTACCGGTAAGTGTTTATGCTGAGTGTGTTTAAGGAGAGTGCATTTAGTTTAACTTTTAATTATGGCTTTTGTGTTCCCAATTTAGTTCACCATTATCCCATTCTGATCGGGAACCCGTTTTGGTGTTAGCATCATGTCGTGCTTTACCTATTGAAAAATAGCAGATCTACAAGCTCATATCGCGCCACCGAGTGGCGCGATACGAGCTTGTAGGTCTGCTATTTTTTGAAAAATCGAAGAACGACTGACATTTTTAGAATCTGATCTCAGGTCAGAATGGGTTCATCACACCAGTGTGTGTCCAGTGGAAAACCTTGTATGAATCTGATCTCAGGTCAGAATGGGTTATAATCTGCAGGTGTAAACAACTACAAGCCTAGCCTGGCATGCCGCCAGACTAATATCACTGTGCCGAGGGCCATTTCTCATTACAATGGCAGATTTGTCTGGTTTCCAGGCTACTACATGCCTCCCCCGGTATGTTTTTGTAAATATTGTGCTCGTTCTTGGCGACAACATAGTGAACCAACACCAGGATGGATAGAAAGAACGTCGGGCCCAAATACCTTACAAGGACAAGGAACAAACACGGCTGTGCTTAGAATAGATACTTTGAACGTTATGTCTCTGCGCCCCGTGCGCCGTACAGCCGAGATCCAAGCCATTCTACGTCTTTTTGTAAACTCGACAATCTGGGTTCCTTGATGCTGTCTCCATGCTGGAAAGCTGAAAATCTAATTCCGTTTTCTGGCTCATTCCCTCGACGTGACCTGCTGTGGCACTTATTTAGTCTGCTAAATAAGTCTGCACCGTTGTGAGGTCAGTTAAAAAAAAGAACCGTATACAAGCACACCGGATAGTCGCTCAATGAAAACAAACCAGACAAGCCAACAAGTATGGCGGCCGCTACCACGTGACACATATGTTGACGCCCCCCTCAAGGGGATTTTGGTACGCTCTATTGCCGCTGAACAGGTGAGGCTAGTGCGGGAAGAAAAAGGACACTCGCAATAGAGTTTGTCAAAGTGCCCGGCACTGCTGCTCAATTGAACCTGGGTCTCACCACATGGATTGTTATGATTTTTTTTATCATATAGACATAATTGTGCAAGCCTTGTGAACTTCCAGACATGTAATATCGTGAAATAATAGGTTACGTGCTGTTCTTCATGTACTGGGCACCTCTATCTGTCTCTGGGGACGGGAGAGGATGTGCTGCCAGTGGACTCTATTAACCCATTCTGACCTGAGATCAGATTCATACGAGGTTTCCACTGGACACACACTGGTCTGATGAACCCATTCTGACCTGAGATCAGATTCTAGAAATGTCAGTCGCTTTTCGATTTTTCAAAAATAGCAGACCTACAAGCTCGTATCGCGCCACTCGGTGGCGCGATATGAGCTTGTAGATCTGCTATTTTTCAATAGCTAAAGCATAACATGATGCCGACACCAAAATGGGTGCCCGGTCAGAATGTGTTAAGGATGAGGGTTCCAGGAGTGGCGGGAAACTGCGCTTGTGTAATGATATTCAAGTAAACAAAGGGCTTCTCGTGCGATTGTTTGGGAAAGGTCTCCCTCTCGGCAGAGAGGAGAGGGATAAGGAGAGGGAGAGAGAGCGGAGTGGAGGGAGAAGAAGGATGTCACCTAGAACTGTGTGAGAGATGGTAGCTGGACTCTGGTTCTCTGCTTCTGACTGTCACTGAATAAACTGAAGATGTCTTCCTAAATCTTTTCCATAACAGGATGTCCCCCAATTATATTTATTTTGATACATTTTGCATACACGGAGAGAGAAGTATTAGTCACCTTGAGTACGGTGCCCCTCCGGGGATCAATGACGCGTAGAGCCTTGTCCTTGCAGACGGTGCAGATAGCGCTGCCATCCTTGTTCCAGCAGACGCTGTAGATCATGTCTGGGTGCGAGTCGCTCAACTGGTAAATAAGCTCTCCCGTGCCAACGTCCCAGACACACATCAGATTATCGCAGCCTAGGTGAGCGAGGGAAAGAGAGGGGAAAGGGGGAGAGAGACAACGTGTACAGTTTTCAATAAGCTTGCTGCAAATTGACATAAGAAACATGCATTATGAGATTGTTATCTACCATTCTACCTACCTATAAAAGGCCTAGTTAATGTGAATGCTTCTAGTGTGCGGTTTTCAGTGCATTGCTAGTGGCAGCAAGGGTAAACTGTATGTCTACTTGGGTTCTTAACCTGCAGCTGGTTTCCTCTTCAGATTGAGAGAAGTAGCACTATAAATCACATTGCATAGCTCTTTCCCGCTACGATAATACAGTAGCTAGGTAATTGACTTGGCTTTGGTGTAAAATAGTGAGTGACCACAGACCATGTTGTCTACTAAATAATCGGAACATACCACAGGGTAATCATACTGAAGGATTACACTTTATTTCTCTCCTAATTAGATTTTCAGACCCCAGAATGTTAGAAATATAACACTCAACATTCAAATGGAAATGTGACCCTTAACTACATTGTGCTTTTAACTAGTATTGCATACTGTTTATTGTTGAAGAGAGAAATTCAATTCCTTGCCTGTATAATGCAGGAGGGGTTGAGTTGGCTGTCATAGAACACCAACTGAGAAAGCCAAGCCCTCGATTCTCACTAATTATGTTGGTTTGGTCTAATAATGTCAAATGAGGATCAGAATAATTTGTATTGCCAGGTAGGTTTGCACACACAAGGCCAAGTCTGTGAGGTGGGTGCATTACACTAAATAATTACATTAAGACATATTTACAGTACACAGTAAGTTCTCAAAAATATTAAGGTAACGTTAAAGATAAAAAATCACAACTGTGTGAAGTGAGGGGCGCTCTTATCATCTATTGCCGCATTGTTAACACTCCGATTGCCCGGGGTTATTTAATCCATCCAGCACTTTTACCGACGGACCGGCTGTAGAGCGATCCGATCGGTTTTCATATCAATAAACTTCGACTTTTGGATAAAAACTTTGTCCTGGGCGCTGGGTGTTACCAATAGAAAGGACGGTGAACTTCAACCTGGGCGATTGGGGTGTTAATGGGATTTTTTGTGTAGGACCGAAATAGCCAATTTGGTCGTCTACATATGAAGTAGACTTTGTGTAGGACAAAAATACCGATTTGCTCAGACGTAAGTTCTCCATTCATTGTCAATGGCATTTAATGTTTGTGTTAGGACAAAAATCTACACTATAGCTGTATAAAGGAGGGGCAAGTGGCCCTCAAAAATAGGAGCTAGTATAGACTAAGGCCCTCATTTATCAACCGTGCGTACACCAAAATATGGGCGCACGCCGAAATTACCGACATTTTCGGCATAGCTTGAAATTGAACGTGACAACGTTCAAAACCCACGTCTACTCGGCAGCTGCCGTACGCTGTTTTTCTGTCTTACACAAGCGGAGCAGCCTTGTCTGAACTGCTGAGAGGCTGTCACACAGGCATCTAAACATATATGTATTCACTCCTAAAATGTTTATATAAAAGGTATGTATAATGTATATGGGCTACATGTAAAAAATAAATAAATAAAAATGTTAAGGAATACATGTGTCATATGAAATTAGTAGGAGATAAAATCGCGCAATTAAAAACAATGTTGCAAGAGATGCTTAAGCCATTTAAACAGTGTTTTGCATGAGTGCATACATGTGAGGATTTGGGCTGTCTGTGCTGAAATATTTCCATGACGGGACATTGGAGAGTATAGTGCAGCAGTGCTGCAGCTCAGCTGCGGAGAGTCCCAACGTGGTATAAGCCTACTGTAGCCTAATCTACAGCAGGCCGATGTCTTTCTGGAGTTACGGTATATGTGCAATATAATGCCAAATGTACCGTGCCAGGCTGCCAGCGCAAGTGGGAACTGCATCGGAGATATAGGTATATTGCAGCCAGTCCACCACCAGCCACACATGAGGCTATATACGGTTTTGGCTGCACATTCATATAATGACAGTTGACATCCCGGCCACTGCAGTGACTAACGACTGCGAGGCAATCTAAATAGACTGTCGAACGTGCATGGTCACTTGGTCAGTTGGTCACGGACGGACCACTGTGATAGAGAGAGACAGTTGCTTGCAAATAGCGATATGTGTGTGCGTGCGTGCGGGGGGTGAGGCGGGCAGCAAGGGAAGCGAAGCGAGAGGAGAAACAGACAGCTTTATTTAATGTGTCATGTAGGTGCGTGCGTGCATGACAGCAAGGCAAGCGAGGTGAGAGGGAAACAGACAGGGTAGGCCTACAACTTTATTTAATTCATGCAGGTGTTCGTTGTTTATTTATTTAACAACACACCAGTTAGTTGGGCTTGCAAGTTGCGTGTGTGTGCAGCGTGTGTGCGTCTGTGTGTGTGTGAAAGAGAGAGGGGGGGGTGAGGCGGGCAGAAAGGCACGGTAACCATGGTTTCCAGATCGTATAGCAGTGGTTCAGGTCGCAAAAACGAGGGCGAGGCTTGATTTCTTAGGGCGTGCCAGATCAAATTCAGCCGTGACATTTATTAACGTGAGAACAAAATTAAGGAAGGATCAGCTGTTTGCGATCACTTTATAAAAGCCGTGGCGATGTGGGTGTACTACGAAACCTGCACTCGAATCTGTGGCAGATTTTACACTCGATTGATAAATGAGGGCCAATGTGTGTGTGTGTGTGTGTGTGTACGGGGTGGAGTGCGTGGGTGGCCCTGCTGGAAAAACTGACAACGTATTTACATGATTTCCAATACAAACGTGCACAATTAAGTAATTTAAATTAAAGATGCAAGGGTAGAGTAGTAAATACTACTAATACCATCTGTTGGTTGCCATGATCAACAAAGAAAAACTGGTATCGGTTCAGACTTTTGTTCAAAGTTACTTTCCAAGATGTTGATAAACTGGAACGGTGACTTACGTCAATTATAAAAAACTCATACCACCACACACCATAAAAGTTGAATCTTAAAGGAAAAATGCCCAACATATTTTAAAGGTTACTTCCCGTATGTCAACGAGTCCCATAGCTTGAATACAAGGGCGAGTGTAGCTGATCTTAAACTACCAAACCTAAAAAATAAGGTAGGCAGAAGCTCATTTAAATATACGGGGGTGGAGGACTGGAACAAAATCTAATAAAATTTGCCCAGTCCTTGAACATTTTAAAAAGTATGTTGAAAAACTGGCTGATGGGCAAGCTAGAACAGTGCTGTATTTATCTATTAATTATGTATTTATTGTTTTGTTTAGTGATCTATGTCGTCGTAAGTCCATTATTGTGATTTTAGTCAACGCATGTTCTTCCTATACCATATGCTGTATTTATTTATTTGGACCACAATGGAATCAAGTCTTTGACTTTTTGTGCAATCCTGAAAATTCTGTACTGCTCTTACTGTATTTTGAATATATCAAATAAAACTAAAACTGAGGTTACCTGCAGTTAGGAGAATGTTTAATGCTGTTGGATGCCAGGCCAAGATCCCCACTCGTTTACTGTGACCCTCAAGGGTCACGGCAGCATCAGTGATGGGAGCAGTCAGGCCTCCATCGGGAATGTGCCACACCTTCAAACAATAGTAGAGAACTGAACTGCCTTTTATTTCACAAAATGCACATAATTAAGAGTAGTACAGTTGAAACCTTTAATTCAAGAGAATGGTCAGTACCATTGTTGTTACAATGGCATAACGTGTCGCATCGTGACTAGATTTGTATTTTCAAAACGTTCTGAAACATCTTGAACGACTATAACATAAACTTTGAAAATATGTAACACAAAACTTTCTCTAAAGTCGGCCCCCGGCATCAATTATTTTCAAATTGGTGTCAACTATATTATCCCATTCTGACCTGAGATCAGATTCATACAAGGTTTCCACTGGACACACACTGGTCTGATTAACCCATTCTGACCTGAGATCAGATTCTAAAAATGTCAGTCGTCTTCGATTTTTCAAAAATAGCAGACCTACAAGCTCGTAGCGCGCCACTCGGTGGCACGCTATGAGCTTGTAGATCTGCTATTTTTCAATAGCTAAAGCATAACATGATGCCAACACCAAAATGGGTTCCCGTTCAGAATGGGTTATACATATAATTTGGGGGGGGTGCTTCACATGGAAATGTTAAGAGAATAACTGATAAGACTATGCAAGACTTTAACACTGTCACGTACCTTTACAGTGCAGTCCTCTGAGGCACTTGCAATAATATTGTCATCATGAGGGCACCACTGGATGTCCAGCACAGGCGCAGCATGTCCACAAACCGTGGGTGAAGACTGGTCAATTCTGCCACTCTGTGGGGGGTAGAAAGTGACAATTTTACTTGACAGGACTTTATTAGACGAGTCAAATCATTCAAACGTTTTTGAGGCCAGTGCCAGAGTAATGCACGAAAAGCACGAAAGAAGAGACCACTTCCGCCCGACCCGGAAGTGATAGCCCTTCATATTTGAGCCACATCTAATCCTGAATTTGAGCATGCTAGACATAATTCCCGACGCAGCTGGGTTGTTCAGTATATATTTATTATTAGGAACCATGTGTGGGTGCACTGCCACGTCCATTATGTTTTGGAGGGGTGACCAATGACCATGCCATGTTGTGTCTTGTCGTACATTTGTCTTGTTTTTGTTTCAAACTTGATTCAGGTTATGTGGTTTGTAACTATCAGTGTCACTTCCCTGTTAGCATAGGTCATAACATTTATATGTACATGTTATCTCTTTGGTATGTTCCGTATGGGTGTGTCACATATACTGTCATATTATTTGATTTACTGTATACCCTGAAATCTTGAATAAACAAAACTGTGAAAAAAAAAGATAAATAATTGAGCCACATCCTCATTCTAGGCTGTGTATCGACGCACGATGCATTGACTTTCTCAGCGCGATCAAAGATTAAGGGTTTTATAAGGTCCCAAAGATCACAGTTTGTCTCATTTTGAGGAGAAAAGGGACAATTAAGTAACTAATTCGGGTACTGAGGTGCAGTTCCTGTCCACCAACACCAGCGTGTGTTACACCACATGCGGCTGCATCTGCCTAACTGGCAGGTGAGGGTGCAGTACTTAGTTTAGACAGTTTTTGGTTTAGACTAGTCATTGGTTAGACCAGTCATTAGTCCTACAACTACAACCTATCTACAAACCCTCACCCTAAACCTAACCTCCCACGGGGCAGCACACCTAAACCTAACCTTAACCCATGTCTAACCAATGACTAGTCTAAACTAAGTATGCACCCCGCAGGGGGTACCACCCGTTGTCAGCAGTGACTACATAGAAGTGTGCTGGGAATTCAGGAATTGGTATAACTAAATGGGGAGAAAAAGGTAAAAAACAATATTGGCAACTACAAAGATATTATGCATGGCAACTACAATTTACAATTTAGGCATTTAGGTTTCGTTTTTGGCTGTGGGACCCAGCCTTTCGTCCAATCAGGATAGAGAGTCAAAAACGAAACCTAAGGTTTTTTGACCCCCAGGGGTTAACTGGGGACAGGGAGGAACTCCTTATATGGCCAGCACACTCTATAGTAGGGAGGATTATCACAACAAAACAAAAAAATAAGTGATATTTGAATTAAGTGAAATCACTGAATATACCTTTAAGCAAGAACAGAAAAGCATGGGAATACATCACATAAAAACATTTATCAAGAAACATGCGTAAGCTAAGAAAGTAACAGTGGAATATCCTAATAATAATAGAGCGAATGTCTGAATGTCTGTCTGTCTGTCTGTCTGTCTGTCTGTCAGAAACAAACACTTATCTCCTCATTGCCTGCACCAATCGCTCCCACTTTTCACACAGGCATTGACCATAATAATATGGAGGTCTTAACGAAGCCATTTTTCCAATAAGATTAATAATGAATTTATTAGTGAATAAAAACCCGTTTATTTGTCCGTGCTCTATCTCCGACCGAGCCACACTATTAGCACACATCTCTCCATGCCAAAATAAATCTGCACGCTCCCACAATCCAGCTAGGCTACTTTTTTACCGACGCAACTGTCATATTTACTGTACAGATATTGTTTTTACATCACCACACGATCATGGAGAATTGTAACTTGAAGAATTGTGTGCCTGTGGAGGGGGTGTGGGACGCATAATTCGATAGGTCACCGTTTGTAGTGTGACGTAGGAAGCCAAACCCAGCCCCGTCGGAGCATCTGTTCTGTGTCCGTGTTGGATGTGAATGACCAGCGACACACAGCCAGGACTGCAGCCGCTCCGAGGACACTGTTTCTGGGCTTATGATCAGCGACACACAGCCAGGACTGCAGCCGCTCCGCCGCTATATATAAATGCACCATTTACACTGTCCGCCCCCTCCTCAACCACCTCCTTCGCTGTGCATTACACATGGGCTACATGCACGCTCAAAGCCTGGACACTGACAACGACAGCTTACAGCCCTGCACGCACCCAGTGTGGCTGCGTGACACACTGAACAGCACGATCACAACGGAATGCTTATCTGTCGGGGTCTCGGGGTGGCCAAATGGAGACGTTTGGAGAAGACAGATCCCGTGCCGTCGGAACAACACAATGACAAAATACATACAGACAGATGCAATGACAACGACACGTTCCTAAATCACACAAAACATCTAATTCTTATCCTGATTATATAAAGAACAAACTACAACTTGCTTTGAAGCCCAAAAAGCCAACCTCCGCGTTCACCGTTTAATAGCTTATATCTCCACGGGCAGCAGACGGTGAGCGGTTAGGGACCGTCTACAAAGTGCAACACCGACCTTGAAAATATTCAATAACTTCCATTTATAGGCAGAATATCACCACCATATTTACATCACACATCAATGGTGTACTTATGATTGTACTACAGCATTTAATTAGCCTATACTTTAGTGCCCAACCCAACTTCCCAAGACCATCTGTAAACAATTCCCCCCCCTATCAGTAATGTGATCTATTACATCACACACTGAACATGATTTGCTGTTTGCATATATTCAGAACGGGTAAGGACTAGTCTATATAATGAAGCTATACATATAAACTATGCATCTATACTAGGGATGCACCGAAAGGGAAATTCTTGGCCGAAACCGAATACCGAATATAGGAAACAGTTGGCCGAAAACCGAATACCGAATATCCGAATATGATTAATATTATACATCTTTTTTCCTACCATTGCTGTCATGGCCGTACCTTAAAGCTACCTGATTTATGGCAAAATAAATGGTTATGGCCAAACTTAACTTAAATAATAATCACTATTATGGGTCCATAAAACATTTATCCAGCCCTTTTGAATGCATTAATTGCATACACTATTCGGTGATATATTTTGATATATTTATATATTTTCTGCGGCCGAATATTCGGTGCATCACTAGTTAAAATAGTATGTTTATACAGAGTAAGTACAGAATAAATCTCTCAATCACTTGGTAATGACTGTGACACAGTCCTGTATCTGAAAGGTCAGAAATGCAGTCCTTGCAACCACAATGTTTCCAGCCATACAGGTCTAGTCCAGAATGCCACTTAAGCACTATATACTTTGTTGTACAACAAATAGAATTTTTTTTTGACCTACAAGCTTGTAGATGTTTGGAAAATTTGAAAGATTTAGAAAGCTTTTGCCTATAATGCCATGTTGAAAGTGGTTATCACTTAACATACCTACACCCGCACAGTATCATTGGTATGAAGTGTAATTGAATATCGCTGTTTTAGTATCCTCACTTAACCCATTAACCTGAGTTTGATTCTACAAATGTTATGTTAACTTAAATAATAATCACTATTATGGATCCATAAAACATTTATTCAGCTCTTTGAATGCATTAATTGCATACACTATTCGGTGATATATTTTCTGCCTATCTGGGCCGAAACCGAATAGGCCGAAAATGCATATTTAGCCATTTTCTGCCCAATATTTTCTGCGGACGAATATTCGGTGCATCACTAATCTATACTACTATGCTATACATATGTACTATGACTACATACAATGCAATTATAGTGCTGTCTACATAACATGCTATAAGTCTGTATCAAATGCTATCTAAGTCTACAGAAATGCTATCTAAGGGGGTGGGGTAAGTGCTATGGGCCATGATGGAGTCTGAAAAGGTGGGTTATCTAAGGGGGTAGGGTAAGTGCTATGGGCCATGATAGAGTCTGAAAAGGTGGGTTATCTAAGGGGGTAGGGTAAGTGCTATGGGCCATGATGGAGTCTGAAAAGGTGGGTTTTCAGACTACGGCGGAAGATTGGGAGTGATGCTGCAGTTCTGACTGCAATGGGAAGTGCATTCCACAGTTTTGGAGCCAGAAGGGAGAAGAGTTTGGGACGTGTGGAGCGTTGTCCCGGCGTTTTTAGTGAGGGTACTTCCAGCTTCCCTGCGTTGGCTGATCTGAGTGCGTGGGAGGGTTTGTAGGGTTCGATCATACTTGCAAGATATGGGGGAGCCATACCTTTGGTTGCTTGGAATGCCAGCATCAGAGTTTTGTATTCTGTGCGGGCAGCGACCGGGAGCCAGTGGAGGGAGCGGAGCAGGGGGGAGACATGTGAAAATTTTGGCTGGTTGAAGACTGAGCGAGCTGCGGCATTTTGGATCAGCTGGAGAGGCTTAAGTGCACATGCTGGTAGGCCAGTAAGGAGGGAGTTACAATAGTCAAGTTTTGACAAGACTGTTGTCTGGATTAGGAGCTGGGCTGATTCCTGGGTGAGGAACGGTCTAATTCGTCGTATGTTATAGTGTGAACCTACAGGATCGAGTGACAGCTGTGATGTGGGTTTTGAACGAGAGCTTACTGTCCAGGACAACACCAAGATTCCTGGCTGTTGGGACAGACGTTACAACTACAAAGATATTATGCATAGGGCATGTAAATGCCAATGGCCAGCAGCAGCTCTGTCTGTAGTCATGTGATCAAGATGTATCATTTCTCATATTCCATTCCTTTTGGCTTTCAAAGTTTGTGGGGTGGCCCGTTTGTTTGGCACAAAATGCCACACATCATGAATACAAACTCACGATTGCTATGAAACTTCTCTTTTCGGGGACGTATCAATTCAATCCAAATGAGCTGTATAGAGCGTCGCAGTCCCACCCCCTTTCAGAACGACAAGTGGCCCAGGAAATTAATCCCAATGCATTTTGCCCATAGGCTTTTCTTTAAGACAAAGCCAACTCGGATCGTGACAAATCATGACAATGAACACAATATTTTGGGCCGATCAAATCATTAGAAAGAAGAAAATAAAGGCAGGAGACAAGACTATTTGTTTTGTTTTTCTTCTTATAAATTATTTGATCGGCCCATTCATTGTCATGATTTGTTACGATCCGAGTTGGCTTTGTCCGCGGCGTAACCGTCTTTAAATAAATACTTTAAGAAAAGCCTATGGGCAAAATGCATTGGGATTAATTTCCTGGGCCACTCGTCGTTCTGAAAGGGGTTGGGACTGCGACGCTCTATAGGCATGAGGAAACAAACAATTACATTGCCAAAGCAAGTGTCGCTGGGAAAGAGGGAGTCGCGCCTCTGATTGGCCTAATGAACTTCCCCTACTGTGACGCACGTGGACGCTTGGAAAGCTTCCGCTCATGCCAAGTTCCGGTATGCTTTGTAATTAATCTCATGAAAGCTTGCCTCCATGTTGCCTTCAAGAGAGACTCACATCTACCCGTATATGCCTATGGTCTCACCAACGCGACGGCGGAAGTAGTGGGATTTTGGCGGAAATTACGTTGGCACTTTACAAATCTGCTTACATTCTCCGTGAATGGAAACAAGCGTTGCGATTGGTCGAAAGATATCGTACCCGGCGGAAATACACCCGACGGATGTGCCAGCCAGACACTTTTCTGCCGATACACTCTCAGCCTTTAGGTTGTGACCAGGCTTTTCTCTTTGCAGATGAGTACTAAAGGCCTATTCATAGTCTGGATTTTCGGTGGTGAGCTGACCACCACTCCAGTGGTGAGGTGACCACCGGAGCTGAAATAACGTTGAGCGGTGGTGGTGGTTTGCTCTTCACCGCGGCTTGTGATGTCATGTTGTAGTGACCACCGAAGGTCCAGACTATGTATGAGCCTTAAGACTCGCTGGGACCGAGGCTAGAGGTCTCACCTTGTTTAAGTGGCACAACAAGGAAGGCCCCTCCTCCGCCTGCTTCGATGATGACAGCGATGAACTTTGGGTTGACCGCGCAAAGAGGACTGTCCCACGTCACGCGGGAGACCCGGACATCGTCTATGCAATGCTCCGCCTTCCATGCCTGGGCGAAGACGTGACGAAACTTGCTCTGCCTGACCACACCTCTTCGGAAAGACATGACTGTGGAGACAAATATGATGCACACAAATTCAGTGACTAAGAGGAAAACACATGTGATGTGATGATGATAAAGACGATTCTGATCATAAATATTAGGTCATGCATGTCAGAACAGTGCATGTCTTTGTCATTATATGTGCATATTTTACACCAGAAAAAATGTGATTTGATTTCCAAAGAAATCATAATCTGTGTGATTCCACCAACATGGCATTGAGGTTCATGCAGTGAGAGAGACATGCATGTGATAATGAGGAGGAGGAAGCGAGTATTTTTCTAAGCAGTAGGAGAATGTGAGGCAGTTGCAAAGTTCAAGTTATGCCTCAGTGGACAAAAGAGGCCTAAAACCAAAACATGGGTGGAGTACACGGGGGTTGGGGGGCACACACACACACACACACACACACACACACACACACACACACACACACACACACACACACACACAACTGACCAGTGACCACTG
>NC_139716.1:10372990-10414095 GCF_964188405.1 Protomyctophum parallelum | reverse complement strand
GATGGGGGAGAGAGAGAGATGCTTGACAGTGCGCAGCAGCGCTGTTCTTTCTTGTCCGTGTTGGAATGATTGTTGTTCTACATCCCATTCCCGGGTGCGACAGCCGCGCTGCGATTGGCTAGTTGGTGCACTGACTGTATGGACAATTTGACCAGAGCCACGAAGAGTTACGCAAACTGCGTTCACTTCATGGGGCCAGTCCAATGGCCGCTCTCCTACGCAGCCTAGATCTTCTATGGAGAATGGGGACAAAAACAAATAGAGACAAGTCCTGGACCGGAAAAGGCAGAAATGCATTGGACTCAGGCAACAGCCCAGCTTTAATAATCTTAAATCCCTTTATTTTAGATTGTTTTGTAGTAATCATACAACATAAACATTACAGATACTTTAGTTGTTACTGTACAATATGTTAAAACAGTTGGCATATTGCACACATGCCTACAATTGCTCTTATTTGCGCCGCCCTCGTTGAAAACAATGTATTTCAAACTCCAGCTTGTCCCAGTTCAGGCTGCATGAACGGCGCTCGAGCGCTCGGTTTCTGCCCCCTCAATATCGTAACTATTCTACTGATAGACTGTACCACAGAGGAGGGACTGTACACGGGACAACACGGCATACAGAATTTGGACGATGAATAAATACCATATTAGGAGTGAACTTTGGCCAAAGTTAATTAGTAAACTGTGCTTACGTAAGAAAGTTAGTTAAACGAAATTGATGTGCTTATGCTCATCATTTTCTACATAAATACTTAACCCGGTGGTTTAACCAGATCTAAATGTCTACACATCAGCCAGCCACAGACATGCCTCTGATCTATGGGATCTAGGCTAGCCTCCACCATAGTTGTTTATAAGAATTCCTGACACTTCCGCCCATGGCAGGATATGCCTCAGGCTCAGCTTTAAGTCTTGTAGATGAGGTTTGTGTTGTTTGTCTAGTTCTCACTATTAGTTGCCATTTGTGTCCCCAGGTCATAATACAGCATATCTTGTGTAAAATAAGCAAAAACACTAATTCCAAAAAGCAAAATAATCCCTTTGATTTGAGTAGAGGTATGCTAAAATGCCATGTCCCCATTATGTTTATTCAGCTGCAGTTACAAATATATCTACCGGTAATGAAATTCGAACAAAATCAAAATTATTATATAGTAATAGTTAGTAATAGTTAATCAATTTTGTCCCTGACTTTACTGTCCCCCCTGTTACGCTGATGCAAATCCACATGCAAATGTCCCCCGACTATTTCTCTAGCCACATGCATGACTTCAGAAAGTAGCATATCTTTTTGATAGGAAACTCTATACCAGAAGAATATTGTATCACTTTTTAATTTCCCCTTTTATCAATGTTTTATGTTGCATTACTAAGCACATGTCCTGTTATGCTTAAATATAGAGGAAATTGATAATTTTCATAATTCAGAAAATATGATTGATAAATCTATCTTCTTATCTATAAATGCACCACATCTCTGTACGTCTGTACCTACGTCTGTAATCCACGTAGAACCGTTCACCCCACCGACTTCAAATTATACACACACGCTCCACACCGGTGCAGTGCCCGGTGTCAAGTCAGTCGGACCCACGGTTGTCCAATACCACCACAAAAGGCCTCTGCACCGGCCCTGGACAGGGCCCCTGCCCAGTGTCCATGAGCCAGAGGCCTGCAACGGGTCGGATACCTGAGCTGGCCTGTTCTGACCTCATTCTGATATCAGCATAGACTATATTTGGGCACACATGAGGAGTAATGGCATGAATTCTTTAGCATAAAATGTCCCCCCAGTTATACAAAATGTGTCCCTTCTACAGTGTAAATGGATATGGATATATATTTTTTTAATAATATGTTTTTCTGACGGCTGAGCATCTCTTTCAGTAAAAAAAAGTAAAAATCTGTAAAAACATATATTTTGTTTTGAAAAAGTTACTACCGGTAGGCTGAAATGACACCAAATAGTAGTAATAATGACCCTTATCTCATCATCCTCTCAATAATCTCATATCGAGATTGGCGTAGATACCATTTGGTTCTAGGCGTAGATACTGCATTGGTTCTTGGCGTACAGTAGATAGCCTACCACATTCTTGGCCATATATGGATGAAACCCTGATGAAACTATATGGTCATGACGAATGCTAATAGTAGCCTATGCTATGTCACCGACCTGTTACATCACTGTCTACAGCATATATATCGTGACCAGGTCACATAAAATTGCAGTTTGATTGCAGAGAACGGAAGTCATCTAACTCTTAATCTTACTATACAGCAAGAGATGAGATATATAGCATAGATTGAAGACCTGTAACAACTGAGAGATCATACCAAGATCCCTGTGATTTTGTGGACGATCTTGCCCTTTTCACAATACGTATAGCCCAAGAAGTGAAAAAAGCCCTACAATGTCGTTGAAGCCCAAGGCGGTGAATTTTGAGGAGAAATGGAACGATCTAGTGCCAACACTCACAGCAGTTCTGAAGATTCAGCCTGTTGCGAGAGCTACATGGAATAACAATTATACTGACATTTATTACTTGTGTGTTGCAAACCCAAGCAGCCTGGGTGAAAAATTATACTATGCCACCAAGGAGTTTTTGCAAGATCATGTCAAGGAGTTGTGCCAGCAGACAAAGGAGTCAGATGAGAAGATTTTGGTGATGTACAACAGGTTCTGGATGGCGTACCGTCAGGGTGCGCATTTCTTGAACAGCTTATTCAACTACCTCAACCAATATCGCAACCCTCTTCATTTCACCAAGCAAGAAAACAAAACAGATTCAGAACTGCAGAATGACAACAGCGAGCCACTCCCTGAGATTCAAGAGCTGGCGATAGACATTTGGATGGAGGTGATGATCGAGCCACTCCTGGACAAGCTGATCCCTATGCTGTTCAATGAAATAAAAAATGACCAGACAGAAATTTGTGGGATCATCGAGTCCTTCCTTTCCGTTGGGAAGTACAAGAAGAACCCAATGAAGTTTTATCAGGACGTTTTTGAGAAGAAATTTCTCTTAAAAATGGGGGAGCATTACAAACAGGAAGCTTCCAATCTAATGCTAGAATCCAACTGCTCACAGTATATGGAAAGGGTTGTAGCTCGGCTGAAAGACGAAGAGATACGGTTTCAGAAGTACCTTATCAGGAGCACCTACGACAAAGTCATCCACGAATTCCAGCATAATATGGTGGGTGAGAACCTGCAGTTCCTCCTTTCAGAGTGTCAGAACTTCATCCGACAAGAGAGGACAAAAGACATGTCCAACATGTACACCCTAGTGCGGGATGTGAAAGATGGTTTAACTCACATGACCCAGAAGCTGCAGGAACATATCAACGAGGAGGGAAAACGAGCCACTAGTAACCTCTCTCAGGAAAATATGCCAACCCAGTTTGTTGAGTCTGTGCTAGAGGTTCACACAAAATTTTCTCATCTCATTAACACAGTTCTGAGTGGAGAACCACATTTCTTGAGTGCACTTGATAAGGCCTTGACAACTGTGGTGAACAACAAGGAATCCAAGGCCAACCAAAAGGAATCCAACATCTGCAAAGCCCCTGAACTACTGGCCAGGTACTGTGACAATCTGCTGAAGAAGTCTGCAAAGGGAAGGATCGGGACAGAGAGTGAGGTGGAAGAAAAACTAAGCAGCTTAATCACAGTGTTCAAATACATTGATGACAAGGATGTCTTTCAGAAGTTTTACTCCAGAATGCTATCAAAGCGATTACTATTTGACCTGTCATTGTCAATGGACATGGAGGAAATCATGATCAACAAACTAAAACAAGCGTGTGGCTATGAGTTCACAACCAAGCTTCACAGAATGTACACAGACATGACCGTGAGCAGCGACCTCAATAGCAAGTTTGAAAACGAGAAAGACCAAATAGACCTGGGCATCAACTTCCGCATCTACGTGATACAGGCAGGAGCCTGGCCACATACACACACCGTCTCTACCTTCACCATCCCGCAAGAACTAGAGAAGAGTGTACAGATGTTTGAGAAGTTCTATAATGGTAGATTCAGTGGTAGAAAGTTGACCTGGGTGCACAGTCAATGCACAGGTGAGGTCAAGATGAACTACCTATCCAAGCCTTACGTGGCTATGGTGTCCACATTCCAAATGGCTGTGCTGCTGGCCTTCAACAACAATGTTCAAACGGTCACCTTCAAAGAGCTGCAGGATAGCACTCAAATGAACGAGCAGGAGCTACAGAGGACCATCAAGTCCCTGTTGGAATACAAGATACTCAACCAAAACGAGCAAAACGAAAAATTAGAGGCGGAGTCCATGTTTTTGTTAAACATGGCCTTCACCAGTAAGAGGATGAAGTTCAAGATCACAACAGGGATACAGAAAGACACACCGCAGGAGATAGAGCAGACAAGGAGCGCCGTAGATGAGGACCGCAAATACTTTTTACAAGCTGCTATTGTGAGAGTCATGAAGGCCCGTAAGGTTCTGCGACACAATGACCTCATCCAAGAGGTCATCAACCAATCCAAAGCCAGATTCAACCCCAACATCAGCATGATCAAGAAGTGCATTGAGATACTCATCGACAAGGAATACATTGAGCGTAGTCAAAGCTCTTCAGACGAGTACAACTATATGGCATGAAAACAAGGGCTAGGAGCATCCACAGACATCCTCCCTCTAACCCACACATTAACATTGACCGACAGGGTGGCCCATGCAGGTTAAAATGCCAGTAAACTACAGATAAAGATTAATTTAGTCCTGCCATCAGCAAACAAAGGAACGGACTGTGTCCTCCATCTTCAGAAAAAAACGTTGAAAGAGCTGATAAATGCAATAACTGGAAAAAAGATAGAGAAAAAACCCAACAGAATAAGACAACATTGGGCTGTGACATCGATGGCATGATTAGATCGACATACATTTCGTGTATGTGAAAAAGAAAATGCGGGACTGCAGTGAAAAGGGTTGTTTTTATTACTTTTTTTTACAAACCCACACTATTCATTCCTTTATTTTTACAGAGACGTGTTCAGGTGGCATTTTTTTTCTTCAGATATTTTGTTAGTATAAATTGATACTTTTTACTTTGTGGTATCAGCACTAACATCACAGTACATTGGAGTATACATTCACCGCTCTTCCTAGTACGCAAGCCGTCTAGAAGAAGAGTGTATGCGGCTAATCTTCCACACCACTGGACCAATCAGTGCTGAATTCCTTGTGCTTGCTGCCTGTGGGTCAAGGAAGTAAATGCCTGCATATTCTTTTTTTTTGCTCCTATATACAGCTTTTCCCCACACGACTCAATATTTGCCATTGACAATTAAAGGAGAAATTGGGTCAAATGTCTGCCAGATATGACGTAAATATTGTCCCCACACGTCTCAATATTTGCCATATTGACAATGAAAGGAGAAATTGGGTCAAATGTCCGCCAAATATGACGTAAATTTTGTCCCCACACGTCTCATATTTGCCATTGACAATGAAAGGAGAAATTAGTTCAAATGACCTGCCAAATATGACGTAATTTTGGGGCAACACAAAGTGCCCCTCACTTCACACAGGTGTGGTTTTTTCTCTATAAATCCAGGAATGTGTGATGATCAGCTGTGTGATGTGTGGAATATGGACTTCACCACTAAAAGCTCATAGTTCAAGTCAAGATTATGATATGATCCGGAAAGAAACCCCACTGTTTTTTAATTCTTTCCAAACCACTCACTCAATGAACGACTTATTGCTTGGGAGGCCCACACAGGTGTAAGAAAGATAGAAATATAGACAACAGATTCATTCATATATCATTTATTTTGGATTTATTCCTTGGCGGCGTGGCGCACTGCAGGACCGTCTCTATCTCCTGAAATCAGCAAAAAGGATATGTAACGAAGTCTCTCACTTCTATTCATATCGGATCTGGGAAAGTTGGTCATTGGATATTTAGTCTACAATCCACTAGGAAGTCGGGCTATATGACATATCCGACTAGCACATTGGGTTATATGACATATGACTGATATCAGATCGATGTGGTAGAACCCATATATGGATAGATCTTATTTGCTCAGTAATCCTGACAAAGTATAATCGGATAATATATAATAGAGGTCTGCTCAAGGCATCCTGGTTCTATTTGGACACCCACTGCGGCGGGTTCTAACCTAAGCAACCAGCAATAGAGCTTTGAGCTATTTTATAGGATAGGCCTACATATTTTTTTTTTTTTTTTACCTTTTACTAAGTAGTCACTTGATCTCTTTTTCAAGTAAGACATGACCAAATGGCAGTTGTTAAAAGACACATAAGAAAACCCTATAAAATAAAAAGGCAAATTGGGATGTTGGGAGGGGTAGGGGTTGATTAGAGTAATAGTTCCAAAACTTTTTAACTCATGGCCCAAAATACTAAGAGCTAGTTGTACCAGTTATACCCTGATGTCATATGCTGCTACGATACATATGCATACTCAAAGTAACCACAGTATACCGCTAATCAACTTACAAATTACATATACCGACAAATATACGTCACCAGTACTTGCGCGCTCTGCTTGCGTACTAGTAGGTCATAACCTACTTGTGTCTAACAAGCAAGTAGGCACTCGCCAGAGTGCAGTTCTATAGTTGCCAATGTTGAACTGAATTTATGTGATTGGTTAGCCGATTTGCTCGTCTACATATGACGTAAAGTTTCCCTTTATTGTCAATAGCATTTAATGTTTGTGTTGCCACAAATTTACGTCATATTTGGCGGACATTTGACCTAATTTCTCCTTTCATTGTCAATGGCAAGTATGAGAGTGTGGGGACAGAAGCTGTATATAGGAGGGGCTAGCACCTCTTCAAAACAAAAGCCATAAACAAACATTTAAAATAAAACTTACACCAATAGAAAACAAATGCATTTTCCTGTTTAAAACTGTTTAAAAAAATACACTTGCACTTAATATACTTTCCACAAAATGCGATTTGTCATGTGTTGCATATAAAAATACAAAAAGATATATACTACAATGATAGCGTGTACGTAGTCAGGCAAATCAAGCAGGCCTATGTACTACACCTAGGGCCTGTTTCACAAAACTTTGATTAGGGATTAAACCGGGATTTAACAGATATCCTGGCTTAATATATCGGATCAGCGATAAATCGGTTTTATGAAAGCCAGTTAATCTTGGCAGATTAATATAGCCAGTTAACCTGGATATGTTGAGGCTTGATTCGGTTTCATGAAAGCAATGCCACACTAGTTACCAATCCATGGAAACTAATGCTGCGGATTTAGCCTGCTCCGCACCAGGCTAGCCAGGTTTAATCTAATCCTGATGTCTTTACTGTTCATTAAGCAGTCAATCTGATCAGAAACACAAACCAATGATTTTTTCCACAGATATATAGGTTGCCCAACCTCATCATGACAGTTTGTGAGCTTGCAGCTACTTTTGGTGAATGTTCCCCCAGAATTGGTTTGCATGCTGTGGTGCAAGTTGTTAACGCTTTGCCAGATTTGAGTCCAATCACTTTAGTTGCTAGTTTCTGCTATGGCAGATTGCACCTTTTGAATGATTTATTGAAAATTCTCTGTTGTGAATGTGCGATAACGAAAGACCTTCAGAGAGAGGGTTGTCTTCCTGTTCTGCTTTAAGGAAAAAATTAACTGAGTTGATAAAATGCTTAGTTTTTGTGTTGGAAGCAATCTTAAACAGCCTGCATTTTCAGTTTGCCAGGGGAGGGCCCTAAACCTGCCCTGTTCTGATTAGCCGGGCCCTAAACCTAAACCATGTTTTGTTAATCAAAATCTACAAAGTAACTAGTACTAAGGTTTTTAAATAAATGTTGTGGAGTAAAAGTACAATATTTGGATCCGAGATGTAGTGGAGTAGAAGTAAAAGTACTGGAAGTTGGAATTACTCATGTAAAGTATAAAAATTGTGCTTAAGTGCAGTACTTAAGTAAATGTACTTAGTTAATTTCCCACCACTGCTTTTAATAAAGTATTGAACCAATCAAAAAAAAGGGGTGGAGGCCATTCTCATCCAGGATCCACAATGCAACACTGCCACACGGTGGCGGCAAAGGCTTTGCAAAATGAACAGAACGACGTCTGGTGGAGTCAGGAGAAGCTGTCAGGAGGGAGGGGGGTGTAACCACTTTCTGACAAAAAGTCAAGTTGTGTTACAAGTTTCAGTTTGCAGCTCGCAACATCTGTGGAAGCAGAAGAACGCCCCCATAACACATACTAAAGACGTGAACGGATATCCCAAAACGTCTTTATCATTTTTTTCCCAACTATAATCTACTGGATTTGTGTTTCGCTACGATTTTTGATTTTCTTCCCCCCCCATCATCTCTCTGTCTTTATTTTAGTGTTTTGTTTTGTTTCTCCTCCTGGCATCGCTGTGTCTGTGTGTGTGTGCTGTCTGTGCACGGACGGACGGACGGGTCCACTCGGGAGCTCCCTTCTCTCTCTCAGCATGGAAAACACCTGAAAACAAACTTGACAATAGCACTTTGTCAAAGAAGTGACCCAACGCAGGAGGACCACGATGGACGGATCTATGAATAGTTTAGGTAAGTAAAGACAAACACAATTAACCAACATAATTCTCCCCCCCCCTCCCCCCCAATCCCCGATTTCTTCACAACAGAGAAAACAGTTGCTTGCGTGAGGGTTTCGACTAGTGTGGAAATTATAGTATAGTTGTCATTTATGGAACATGCAATCAGCCAACCTGCTGGGGTGTCATTAATTATAGTTACTCAAGTGCCATTACAGTGCAGTTAACGTGGTTTAATTGACACTCCATATCTATTGATCTTGGCATGATAATTATAGGCTATATATAGTTCTAGGGATATTCTCAGGTCACTGCTGTACGTGGTTGAGGGTTCTGAACTCTTAATAGTGTTGGCACGGTTATAGCAGGGGTTGAGGAATAGAAACGTATTCTAAAGTTACACTTGCCACCAAAAATACCTGAAATAGCCTCTGCACCGTGCACAAATGCGTGGGGGTCAGCAGGTGAAATCTGACTCCTGGGTGTGACAAACGGGCAGCCTGCTGTGATACTTCTCAGATATCTGTGTGTGTGTGTGTGTGTGTGTGTGTGTTATCTATTAAATTATGAGTGATGAGAACAGATAAAGCAGACAGACAGGGGTTCTGTTCTGGTGTTGGACATGGATTGCATGTTCTGGACGTCCATCAGATTGATTCAGCACTTGTTTATTGTTTCCTTACATTTTGAGAGAGAGAGAGAGAGAGCATCCATAATGTTATTTAACTCATCATGAGCATGGCTGTGTGAGGTGGAGGCTGTCTTCAGAATGTGTGGTCTTCTTCAGTGCTCTGTCAGTGGACTGCTCTGCTCCCTGCAAAGTGCAGACTCCCAGCCAGACCACCAGCGGTGTTGTGAGCACTTCAAAGGCCATTAAGCTATTAAGACCAAACCCATTAAACCAAAAAGCCTTCTAAATTGGTAGTTCTCACACTTATTTATTAAAAAATTCCCCCCTAAGAAATAGCAGATGTAGGCCTACAAGCTTGCAGCGCGGCACCAAGTGATGCACTGTGAGCTTTTATATCGGCTATTTTTGGGGGAAGATGCAAAAATGTATGTATACTATGACACAGATGCTTTCCCAGGCACCGGGTATTTCACTTAAAAACAAATAAATCACACACCGCTTCAGGCTTTTGTGTGCACCTCTGGACACTGACAGTGTTTAAGTTGCTCGATTCAATATTTAGATATTCATTAAATCAGATAAACCCACTGCCATAAAGAGCACAATCAAAGTCAATCTTCATTTTTAACCATGCTAGACTCATTTAATTAATACCTCATGGTTCTGGTGATTGATATTGTTCTGTAATGTGCTTACAATGCTGGAATATTATGGCAACACCACTGTATTTGAACTGTAGTTCAAATACAATACCCCCCCCCCCCCCCCACACACACACACACACACACACACACACACACACACACACACACACACACACACACACACATGGAATTACATAAGATCCAGTTTGCTCCACCCTTCCAATGAAAAATGTTAATGTGAGCTATATATTTGCACTGACTGCACACAATGGTGCTATTGTTGTGCACATCTGTATGCCTTGCTGTCACACCTCATGTGCTGATGTTGTGTTTACGTTGTCTTGTAAAGCGTTGGGGTGGCGCTGAGGCACACAGGGGAACAGTAAATATCACACAGAGACATCCGTCAGCAGCTGTCGGACACGCAGGGCCCAGTGAGTGAGCCTCTGGGCTGGCTGGGAATTGGGCTTGCGTGAGAGCCTGAAGGAGGACAATGCAGTACCAGTAGCAGCGACATAGACAAACGTTGCTATAGGTTTGATGTTTAATCCATTCTGACCTGAGATCAGATTCATACGAGGTTTCCAGTGGACACACACTGGTCTGATGAACCCATTCTGACCTGAGATCAGATTCTAAAAATGTCATTCGTTCTTCGATTTTTCCAAAAATAGCAGACCTACAAGCTCGTAGCGCGCCACTCGGTGGCGTGCTATGAGCTTGTAGATCTGCTATTTTTCAATAGCTAAAGCATAACATGATGCTGACACCAAAATGGGTGCCCGTTCAGAATGGGTTAAGTGGTATCAGTGGTGGGATCAAGTAAAAGTATCAATACTGCAATGTAGAAATACTACAATAAAAGTCTGGAATTAAAAATGTACCAAAGTACTGGCATCAAGATGTACTTAAAGTACAGAGAGTAAAAGTACTCATTATGCAGAATGTCCCATTTGACAAGTTTTCTAATGTATAGAAAATCGCTGGCTGAAGTGGTTAATGTATGCAAGTACAAAGTAATATGCCGGTAGTAGTAAAAACTAAAGTTTTCAAATAATTGTACAATATTTGCCTCTGAGATGTAGTGGAGTAGAAGTAAAAGTACAGAACATTGGAAATACTCCAGTAACGCAATAAATGCCTTGAAATTGCACTTAAGTACAGTACTTGAGTCAATCTACTTAGTTACTTTAATTTAGTTATGATACTGTAATTACTTTGTGGCACGAAATGTTGCACTCTTGGCACTCTAAATTACACGGCCATTTAGCATTTACCCTGTCGTTTATTGACTTGGGTTCATGCTCAGTGTTGCCATGTTGTCTGCTTATTATAAGAAACCTTGGGCTTGTTTTTCTGTAAAGTTGCTTGTAAATTATTGGTAGTTGCGGGTTGAGTTTTTTGGGGGCTTGTTTCTAAAGTGCACTTGCTTATTTGGGCTTCCTTCCAAAATGTTGTTTAACCCAGTGGTTCTCAAAATGTTCATGTCAAGGATCCCGAAATTAATTTGTGTTTGACCGTGGAATCCCATCTGAAAAATATTGTGTGTAGGCTATATTCAAATAGCATCTATGGATATAGGTTTAAAGTGCTCATGTGACCTAGTCTCTTCTTTTGGGCTTGTTTTCATAGACCTGGTTGCTTATTTATCTCACAAAATCTGGCAACACTGTTCATGCTAATCCCGCCCACCGCACAACACGTCTCTATAGTTATTGTTGTCTTTATGCATAACCTAATGCAAAAAGTGAAGTTGAACATCGGCCTCTAAAGCCTTCATATAATGACACCCATCAATCAACCTGGCTAATAAATACTGTATCTAAGGTGCAGTAGGGTTTGACTTGTGTGATTAAGCTTTGAGTTCGAGTTATAATGAGCCAGCTTTGTCGTCCGTCCGTCCGTCCGTCCGTCTGTTCATTCCTCCTCACGCTCACAAGCCTGATTGTCATACGACAATGTTGCTCGCTGAAAATCAGTCATTTAAAACTCATCGATGATGTTCTTCTCCACTGACTGTGCAGCACCGCCACCACTCGTCTACTGAGTGTCCATTCTGTCTAGATGTTCATACCGTAGATGTTCATACCGTAGATGTTCATACCGTTGCTTTGCACAAAAGCACGAGAACAATGTCAGCCCAATGTTTCAGCACAGTGTCTCTGCAGTCTACGTCTGCGGTATACAGTAGCTACTTCTGTGTATTTCCTAATATTGGAGCAATTTGAGTTATTCTCAGGGGCAGAATAGGGTAGTTATTTGTGCTTGTGTCAGGTATATTCCCTTTCTCTCGGTCTCTTTCACGTTCTGTCAAACACGCTCTACCACTGCTGCTCTATATCCTGGCTGTCAGTGAAATCATGTATTGTACGTCACGCTGCTTCCGCGTAGATCGGCTATTTATAAATCAGGCATAATCGGACTCGTTGATGAGGTCCTGACAGTTTGTTACTCTTTCACATGTCATGATGCCAGAAGATTTACTGATGAGCCTTGACGTGGCACGCAACTGTAGTGGAAAAACTTCTCACATTGTTTACTTAAGTAAAAGTATCAATACTGCAATATAGAAATACTCTTGCTACAAGTAAAAGACAGGAATTCAAAATGTACGAAAAGTAAAAGTACTCATTATGCAGAAAGTTTTCAAATGTATAAAAATCTTTGGAAAATAGCCGAACTACAAGCTCACAAACTCTGGTCATATCATAATATAAACATAAACATAAAATATTGGCGAAATTAGGCGAGCATTTGCCAGAAAACAGCAGGCTGCAAGCTCACAGCATGAACAGTCATCCTTTACATTTTAAAGCATAGCATAGTATCATTTAAAGTTTAAATGGTTAAAGTTTAAATGGTTAAGTGGCAGAGCTTCCAAGTGTAGTTTACACAAAATGTGTACATGGATAAAATCAAGCAAGTAATGGGTTTCACGGGAATGAGATCAGGTGCAAAAAGATTAATGATAGCCCGTGGTGATTAAAGGAGAGGCTATAAACTTCCCTTCTCCCTGATACATACTGTACATACTGTATTACACACACCTCCATGAGCTCAGTGTATCGCAGAGATTTATGATTGCACAAGGAAGTAGTCAACAGAGTATATGCTCTTGTTATCTGTAAGCAATGGCAAGCCGCGGCTTGCATAATTATTCCTTTATAGTTGGTCCAGATGTGCCAATCAGATCCGTGGCACCGTGTTGACCCAGTTAATGTCTCAGTTTGGGAGTGGATTGAGAATATCCCCAGGCTTTTGCAACGGGGTATTTATAGACGTGTCTATCCTTCCAAAAGTCGTGTGTGTTTTAGCCTATACATACTGTACTGCCTAGGCTGACTTTTCACCTCCATGTACTGCAGGATCATTCAGGAGCTCTTTATTAATTAGTCAGAGCCCGGGCCAATGCCAGATTTATGGGTCCGAATCGTCCGATGCCAACCCAGAGTTTAGAGTAGACCACAGATGGGTATTGGGCTGATATTTTGACTTTTAAGTGCCATTCTAGATCTGATATTTAGCCCCGTATTTAGCCTAATAGATGCAAAACAAATGATATAATACAGTAACCATGCTATTTACAGCTATCTCACTTGTCCTGCTTTTCAGTTTACGGCGCTGTTCCCTGGGTGCACACACACTGAAATGTTTGTGGCGTCGCACAAGTCATCCTCCGCAGGCTGACGCATTTGGCGTGCAACAAATGGGGTCTGGAGAAAGTGATTTCTTCTCAAGCCTTCTATGACAGTGCACGGTGTTGTTGTGTGGCAAGGGTGTCTGCGATGTGTCACAAAGCCAGGGGGTTAGTTAGGCAACCAGTAGTGCCGCGTCTTATGTTTGGGGGACAAAGTACAAAGGCAAGTCTGTAGGTGGCTGTGCGAGTGTGCGCACGGCCGCACGCACTGTGCACAGCAAGCAAGAACACTCCGGCACGGAGCTGCGGTGAGCGACGCACCAGAAGAAAGGAGAGAGAGAGAGAGAGCGCCATTTGTCAACCCTCTGCCACGGCAGGCTGCTGCTGCTGCTGATGGGCATGCCTACGCTGGAAATAAAAATCACACTTGTGCGAAGTGCGGGGTGCCTGCCTGGTATTGTTTGTTTAAAGTGCTGTAAACTAACGTTACCGGGCTAAAGTGCTCTAAACAGACATTACAAGTCCATAGACTTGGCTGCCTCCCACTTGGCGTCACGTTAAAAGTGCTCTAAACACATACACAAGCATTACCAGCAAAAGTGCTCTAAACAAACTTGATTAAAAGTCCATAGACTTGGCTGCCACATGACGTAATTCTGAAAGCCAGACGTTCAAAAACGCTTCCCTGTGCAATTATTTCATTAACCAGCCTGATTTGATCTGTGAGAAACATTTGACTATTTAAAGGTATATTCAGTGATTTCACTTCAAATATCACTTATTTTTTTGTTTTGTTGTGATAATCCTCCCTACTATAGAGTGTGCTGGCCATATAAGGAGTTCCTCCCTGTCCCCAGTTAACCCCTGGGGGTCAAAAAACCTTAGGTTTCGTTTTTGACTCTCTATCCTGATTGGACGAAAGGCTGGGTCCCACAGCCAAAAACGAAACCTAAGGTTTTTTGAGTGAAATCACTGAATATACCTTTAATCAGCATTTTGACCGCCCATGACAAATATTTTCCATTTCGAAGTAAGTGGAATTGTTATTCTTCTCCGCAACTTTCTAATGCTTTATCTATGCTCTGTCGTACGATGGGGAAAATAGTAGATCTACAAGCTCGCAGTTCTGAGCTTGTAGAGCTGCTATTTTCGATGCACATTTTTGCAAATCTTTGGTCTGAACTGGGCTTAAAAGGAAGATTAAAGTTAGCTTAGTCTTTAGTAAATTGAGCCAGTCTTGGCATATGGCTGCATCTGCAACAAACTGATTTAGCTCTGCTTCCAGTTGGACAAGAAAGAAAGTCCTCTGCAAAGCCAAAGCGCGCACACAGAATTAACAAAAGAGCTGGTTTGTTCTAACTCCAACCACGACTCTTTGGCTGTGGAACCATCAGGCAGCCACCCACCCCACGAGACCTGAAATGACCTTCTTGTGTCTTTCATCGAAGACATTTTCGAATAGAGGGAGAATGTTTACTGCACGCCCGGATCAATTTCTACGGCGTCATTCGTCACAGTCTGCATATTTATGGTTTCTCCACTTTCAATAGAAGAAAGTAGGCTCCTGGTCTGGTCGTTTGCTACAATTTGTGAATCACCATGGCCTGATTGCTGCAAGAACAATTTGTCTTGGAGGTGTGTTTGAGCGTGAATCAGTCAGTCAGTTCATCACTGTCTGCTATCAACGTGTCAGTTTTCAACTCGGCTTGATCAAAGTTTGACCGAGATTAACCACTTTAACCCAATCTCTTCACCGATCGGCTATCTTCACAGAACGTTCGCCTGTTGTGGCGGGCTGACAGCCCAGAATAGGAATGCTGGGGTTCATGTGGTTTATCACTGTACAGGTGGAGAGAGAGAGAGAGAGAGATGTGGGGAGGGAGGGAGAGAGAGAGAGAGAGACAGAGAGACAGAGAGACAGAGAGAGAGAGAGAGATGTGATGAAGGGAGATGTGTGGAGATGGTCCACTGCAGACCAGCAATGCTTCCAGTCCGGTCTTCCAGTGCACGTGTTGTGAATCTGCCCCACCCCCACCACACACACACACACACACACACACACACACACACACACACACCCTCCCCACTTCCCTTGACCTGTTGCCAAATGGCAGTGAGTCACCCGCAGGCCTTGGCTTGTTACTGAAAACTTAAACAAGAAAATCAAAGAAGACAGAGAATGCTGTTGTGTGTGTGCGCATGTGTGCATGCATGCGTGTGTGTGCATGCATGCATGTGTGCGTGCGAGTATGTTTGTGAGAGAGAGTGTGTGAGACGTGTTTGTGTGTACGTGTGTGTGCAAATTGACACGTTTGTTGGTGTTTTAATATCTGCTGTAGGTGCTCATAACCTTTTATTCTGCTTCTATCCCGTGGGATACCATCGGCCTCGACTGCACAGTAGCTACATTCTGTACATTCTGTGGCATGTGTGTGTGACTGTGTGTGCATATTTAAGTATAATAATAGTATACTGTAACTGTGTGTGTGTATTATGTATCTGTGCATGCTTGTGTGCCTCCTGCGTGTGTACAGTACAGTACATGCGCATGTACATGCACGTGTACAGGCGCGTGCGCGCGCGCGTGTGTGTCCTGTTTCGCTCTGAACAAACTCACAAAGAACTCAAGTGGTGGCACACAGAATCCGCTCGGCCTGCAGGCCCCGCAGGGAGAAAACATATTAACCGCTGCCTGTTTCCTTCCAGCCAGAGACGGCCTTCCTCCAGGTCTGCACCTCCTAGTGTGTGCTGCTGCGCGTCCATAAATACCAAGCATCCACTAAAAAGCTGAGGCTCCAAAGAGGAGCCGACCGTCCTCCGGTGTAATTGGTTCCTCATGAGGACACGAATGCACTGTTTGGTCCAAAGCAACCTTGATGCGCTTCGTATTCCAACGAGCCCATTAGGACCAGAGGCTGATTCAATCCATGCCTTCTAAATCAATCGAGTCTCAAACCTTTTCGTAATTCAAAATGACATGACAATACGCTTTTCTTTTTCCTCACACATTTTCAAAATAGCAGATGTACAAGCTCGCATTGCAGCACAAAGTTACGTGCTGCTATGAGCTTGTAGATCTGCTATTTTTGAATAGCCAACGCTGAAATCTTTTTAGCGTTTTTTAAAGTAAGAACATTCTATGGTCCCTCTCGGACCGACAGTATAGCCCTCAAAGATGAATAGATTTGTATTGTTGTTAAATCTGTTGTTTTGATCACATAGGACCGGTCCGGGGGCATCTGGTTAGAATGCCTCTCGAGCGTCTCCCTAGGGAGGTCCTCGATGCACATCCCATTGGGAGGAGATCCTGGGGCAGACCAAGGATCAGGACTAAACTGGCTCTGGAACGCCTCGGTATTCCCCAGGAGGAAGTCACTAATGTGGCTCTGGGGAGAGGGAAGTCTGGAGCTCTCTGGTGGAGCTGAACTTGTCTGGTCATGATGGCCAATTCGGTGTCACCACACCCATAGCACTGCTTGCGGAAGATTCAGATCTGTACCGTTCAGATCCCTGTAGTTAGAGTAGTCTGGTTTTAGATGAATGGAGTAATTTATTGAAGGTTTTGCTGCAAGGTTTTTAGTGGCAGTGGAGTGCTAAGGTTAGCCACAGAATCTGTAGGCCAATGAGGATAGGCTAGCATCCAGTGTTGGAAGTGCAATTTTGAGGTAATTGTACTTTACTTGAGCAATTCCAATTTCCAATAGTTTTACTTCTACTGCATTAAATCTCAGAGGGAAATATTGTACTCACTCCACTCCACTACAATTAAGTGAAAACTTTAGTCACTAGTTAATTTGTAGATTTTGATTATTATTACAAAACGTGCATTAACCACTTCAGCCCTATTGTGATGCGAGTCACTGCTATTTTCAAATGATTATTTATACAATTCTATACATTTGAAAACTTGTGAACAACATGGAACATTCTGTATAATGAGTACCTTCTGCTTTTGGTACTTTAAGTACATTTTTTTTTTTTTTTTTTAAGATATTTTTTTTGCGGCTTACGCCTTTTATTGATTTTTTAAGGGACAGATAGTAGGCTGACAGGAAACGGGAGAGAGATGGGGGGATGACATGCGGTAAAGGCCGTGTCGGGTTCGGGAGTCGAACCCGCGGCACACCGCGACTGGATCACCAGTCCGGTGCCCAGACCGTTACGCTACGGCCTGGGCCCTTTAAGTACATTTTGACGCCAATACTTTCGTACTTTTTACTCAAGTCAATGTTGATGCCAGACTTTTACTTGTAACAAAGTATTTCTCCACTACAGCATTACTCAAGTAAAACATCTAAGGCCTCACTCACACCTTTCGATCTAGCATACAACATTGATGCATGCTAGATGTAAGCGAGATGTAAGTGTCATGGCCGCCCCAATGCATTTCCAATGGAAGTCACATGGTTTGATACAACATTTTGGACTACAAGCTGTTGTGTGGCTTTCGGCTGTGTTTCGACTGCCCCCCTCCCCCTCATACAACACAAATGTTGTGTCAAACCATGTGACTCCCATTGGAAATGCATTGGGGCAAGATGTATCACACCCTTTGTATACAACAAGCATACATCAATCTATTGCGACCGTGTGAGTCAGGCCCAACGCTTCTGGCACAGGGCGTAGTATCGGATGGATGACCCCCATTTTTTTTAACCTTCATTTAACCAGTAAAAACCCCATTGAGACTGAAGTCTCTTTTACGTGTAAACTGGCCAAGACAAGAGGCAAAATAAGTGACACAGCTCTGCCAGTAACAAAGATTACACAACAATAAAACAGGACAGACATACAATGCTCATAAATACAGTACCCACTACCGAAGAAGCTTAAAGGGAGAACAGGAACGCGACCAATAAGGACTAATGAATAAAAACGAAGCAACGGAAATTGCTAGTTGACTAAAAAGCAAGCAGACATTTGCTATACATCAAAGCAGGAGCAATGTATGGGAAGTTTGCCCATGGCAATCCTTTTAAAGCTCACTAGGGGAATCACAGCAGCCAGTTTTGAGTCTGGACTGTAGGTCATTCCATGACCAGGGTCCGAAATAAGCAATGCCCAGCCTCAGATTTAGTTGGGGCCATGACGTAGCGTGACCAAGCATTTGATCTGAGGTTGAGAGAGTTTTGGACAAGTTCTCTGTGATCTGCTTCCTGCTACCCGGCTATACTGTATGGCAAATGACTGCTGCAGTCTTTTTTTAAACCCGTTTTTCTATTGGCCACGGGTGATTTAGTACTTCAGCAGCTGAAAAGTATACGGAGAGAGAGAGAGAGAGACGTCGTTAATTGGCATTTTACCCCGCCTGTGCGCATATATTTCACCACTCAGGTGACATGACGTGTCTGTCTGTTGAACTGGGTTCCTCTGAAAGACGGGGATTATGCATTAGAGCTGCTTGTTTATTTATGAGTTAAGTTGACGATGCAGGCCTCGCTGACAGCTTGAGAAGTTATTATCGTTCTCAACGGACCGTGTCTCCTCCTGCAGTCGTCGTGTGTGTAAGCGTGTGCGCGGCGTTCCCCCGTTTTTTATGCACTATGCTGTCCTGCATGTGCCCGTCTATACATTTGTGTTGATTTTGACAGCAAAATTTAGATTTTGTTTTTGTTCGTCACCGCTAAACCCCTTATCCCTAAACTTCTTTGCCTTTTTATTTTTTTTACTATTTTGCTAAACATTTTTGAATAGTTAAAATGGCCAGTCTACAAGCTCACAAGTCACAGCGTGTCAATGTAGTGCTAGTTGAACTATTCAAAAATGTTTTGCAAAATAGAAAAAAAAATAAAGGCAAAGAAGTTTAGGGATAAGGGGTTTAGTGGTGACTGGTGACGAAAATGGAGTCCATAGTCTTTTGAGTAAATTCGTAAATTCGTAATGCTTGATTTTTACACTTGGTTGGATGCTGAAAATTGCAAATCTACAAGCTCACAGCACGTGGCAGTGCAACGCATTGTGAGCTTGTAGATCAGCTATTTTCAGAGCACAATCAAACATAAAATGACATCTCTTTTAGTTCTACAGGATCCCTTCTCCACTAGCCCCCCCCCCCCCCCCCCCCCCTAACATTTTTATCTAGTTTGTATTTGTTGACTAAATTGTCAGTATATTTAGTCTCAGTTTTAGTTATCACTAAATATTCGTATAAAACCTTCGGGCGGTGCGTGCTTTCGTGGCAATGCAGAGAGATGCTATGTACAATGCAGAGAGATGCTATGTACAATGCAGAGAGATGCTATGTACAATGCAGAGAGATGCTATGTACAATGCAGAGAGATGCTATGTACAATGCAGAGAGATGCTATCTACAGAGGCGCAGAAAGAATCTGCTTCTCGTCAAGGAGGTATTGTTACGCTACTCCTGTATGGCCCTTTGTCTCTAAGCGCTCTCACTTGCTTTTCATTTTCACCTGGCTCATTTTGTGGTCAGACGCCTTTAACTTCATTCCTTTGAGTCTCGCTGGCTTCATCACCGGAGATCAAGTGACTGCTGCTCCAACGGTGGAAAGCTGAAATACACACACGCCAGTAGGACTACACACACACACACACACACACACACACACACACACACACGCGTGCCTGTATTACTTATTTGTGAGGACCAGAATCAGTTGACTGTCACTGCCTTCATTCCCCAACCCCTATAATGGTAAACCTGAGCTCGGTAGTATCCCTAATCGCGTTGGTAGCCTCTTAAGAAGTGAACAGAAATCAGCGGAGTGAGTAGGATTTGGAGGTCAGTCCAGGATATTTGGTTCTTCTCACTATAGCGTGTACAGTACGTACAGAACACACATGCACACGTGTACGTGTGCTATTGTATCTCTCCTCAATCAGAACGCCACTGTGACGGAACGCCGCCCAGAACCAGCGAAGGAAGAAGTATATGCATATGTTTTAAGTAAAAGTAGCTATACCCTTTTGTGGAAAAGGGTGTACAAGTTTGGTATTCAAATTTGACTTGAGTAAAAAAAGAAAAGGCAAAAAAAGAAATGACGTCTCGGAAGTACCGAGACTCAGGAGGGGGGGGGGATGAAGATTTACAATTCTGTCCCTTTCCGTACATAACTTGGACAGCGGGGAACCGCGGCACGCCTCAGTCTTTCAATCTGACTGGTTTTCCAATTGTACTGTGATCTGTAATACTAATCTACAAAGTAACTTGTAACTAACGTCTTCAAATAATTATAGCGGAGTAAAAGTACAATATTTGCCTCTTGAGATGTGGTGGAGTAGAAAGAAGTAAAAGTACTGAAAACTAGTGGAAATACCTCAAAATTGTGCTTAAGTACAGTGCTTGAGTAAATGTACTTAGTTACTTTACACCACGGATCAGAACATAGCCGTCCACGCCATGTTGATTTGTAGATATGTGTTTAATAGTTCTCCACCATTGTCTTTGATCAGATCACCTAAACGGTGAACCTCAGACTGCTGTTAATGTTTGCTATAGCTTTTACTGGGATAACATACTAACATAACATAATATAACATATACTACAAGACACAATAAAACGGAACTTTATTGAACCCCGAGGGGGAAACTGAATATATTACCCATGCAGTAAACAAGGTAATAGATAGAGTTACGATAGAACGACAGGACACATCTGCTTTACGCACGCACACCCATCTCATTAAAAACAAAAAACATCTACAGATACAGAAGACAGGATCCTCCCAGGAAACAAACGTCCAAACTTGGCAAACTACAACATCTGCAGGGTTTCTTCAGTAGAGATGCAAAAATAAATAAGCACATCTGGTGTATATAGGCCTACTGTACACGTGTAAAGTATTGACATCTGCAATCCTTTACAGTATTAATGAAATAATTTACTTATTTAGGCTTTGCAAAAGCCTTTCTCTGATGAAACACTGGGAGAAACTAGGGGAGTCAGACAAGCAGCCAAATCTGGTCTGCAAGTCAGGCATTAGAGGAGCTCATGTGATAATAACAACTCTATCTCTATCCTCAGCCCAGGATATGTGTGCAGATTGAGACCGCTGCTCCCCTGATATCGGAGAGTTGAGAGTCAGCGAGCGAGGCCGTTCGAGAGTGCTCGTGCTAGCCGGCGTATAGTCTGACTGTCTGAGGGGCCAATGCACCGCCTCACTCTGATGCCATGTGTTTATCTTATCTTATCCCAGTGACCGACTGCTAATCATTTAACTAGAACTACTAATCCTTGTATCGTAAAGCCCTAAAACCTACTAAGACCTTGGTTCTGGTCCAAAATACTGTTGGTGTGTCGAGCTGTCCACCATTCAGTACATGAGAACCTTCTCCGAGCAGCCCAGACCTCTCCCCGCCCGCCCCAACAACCCCAAGACATCTATTCTACAGTAAATACCCGAACAGCTGGATCGAGCCACGCAAAAAACCAAATCAAAGAACAAGAGGCTTAGCCTCCGGAGGGAGAACCGGGCTCTCTCACGCACTGTTCATCCATCACAGCCTGACATCGAGACTCAAATGAGCTTCGGTGGATTTCTGAAGGAATCTTGTTTATTTTGCAAGAGCGTAGGGTCTTTGATGGAGTTCATTGATGGATGAATATCGTCCCTCCGGTCACAGCAAGGAGCACAACCATCACGGAGAGAAAGAAAAAGAAAAGCTATTACAGCAGTTGGTTCTCAACCAGTGGTCCTTGAGGGAGTTCCAGGTGGTCCCCAGGTGGTCCCCAGCTAAATGATGGAGAGCACATGGTAACCAAATGGACCCTTATAGATATTTTAACTCTTGAGAGTGTCGAATTGAACCAAATTTCATTTTTACGCTCTCAAGAGTAAAATATTTGCAACAACTGCATTACTTAATTTACACAAAGTCTACATAATTAGCCCATTCTGACCTGTGATCAGATTCATACGAGGTTTTCCACTGGACACTGGTCTGATGAACCCATTCTGACCTGAGATCAGATTCTAAAAATGTCAGTCGTTCTTCGATTATTCAAAAATAGCAGACCTACAAGCTCGTATCGCGCCACTCGGTGGCGCGATATGAGCTTGTAGATCTGCTATTTTTCAATAGCTAAAGCATAACATGATGCCGACACCAAAATGGGTGCCCGGTCAGAATGGGTTAGAGAATGTAAAATAATGTTTATTTTGATCAAGGTTTGCCTGTTATCTCACCCATATGGTACTAACATCGATGGAATTGTGGATCTTATCCAGCGATGACGAAATATTCGTTATTTTTGGCTAAATCTCATCACATGGTGTTCCGTGGCTCAAATGGGGTGGCAGTGGCTCAGCGGTAGAGTGGCCCGTATAGAGCAGCAGGAAGGTGGAGCTGGAACCGTGAGGTTCCCAGTTCGATCCCGGGCTCCCCCAGAGTTAGTGTCAAAGTGTCCTTGAGCAAGACTCTGAACCCCTAATTGCTCCTGGTGTGCAGATGGTCGGTGCCTTGCATGGTTTCCTCCACCATCTAATCTTTGCATGAATGTCTGTGTGACGGGAACGTGCAAGAACGCCATTAGGCCTAGAGTAGACAGAGACTAGATTTGAAGCCTCACTTGTGCTTTTTTGCGCTGCATGGGTGTTGTTGTGCACGGAAAAAGCAGAGCAGCTATCTTTGGTGAGTGAAACCAAGTGTGAATCAGGCTTGACGAGTGTGCTGTGCACAGGAGACTTATGCTCAGTTCAGTTCAGTTCAGTTCAGTTTGTGCGTGCGTGCGTGCGTGCATGTGTGCGTGCGTGCGGCGTGCGCACATACTGTGTATGGTAACCATTATGTGTGATTGTGTGTGTATGTGCCTATACTGTACTGTGTATCGGTGGTATTGTCATGTGACCAGACGGAGGATTCAGGAATGGAGTTCTTCTTTTCACGTTTCATTTCCTGCACCTCTCTCGGGCGGCCGCAGACAGCTGTGCTCAGAGTACAGAGCATATTATATTAACAGCAGGAAGTTCCTTTGAATGTATAACTGCACGGGAAACTCCCATTGAGAGTTAGACTACGCCTCTATCGCTTCGCCAAACACTTTTATTTCATCGGTTGCTTAATATACGCCGACAGGAACTATGGAATGGCCGTGCGTGTGCCGCGCAACAGAGTGGAGATTAGGTGTGAAATGAGCAAAGTGACGATGAGATGATAGGAGGACCCTTTAAAATAAAATAAAAATCCACTTTTTGCTCTCTCAGAGAGGAAAAATACGGAGACCCAATGGGGCCCATTTGGGTAAATATTTACACTCAGTCAAATCAATCAATCAATCTAATGAGGATTTTTACTTTGTGTAGAGGCGTGATCACTGGCAGGTTTTTAAGGAGAGTTTTAAAGCAATGTAACGCATTACATTGGCTATTCAAAATTAACACGACGGTGTCGTGCCTGCACGCTTGTAGATCTGCTATTTTTGGTAAATCTCGAAAACGTGTCGTCGTGTATATAATGTTTAAAGCGAACATCTTTAATTTCCAATCTTTGCTTCTGGGAGACCCCGGAAACAAAATATTTGGAGATGGGGATCCGCGGCCAAGCATATAATGTTGGGGCATGAAAAACGTATGAGAAACATTGACATACTGTAGCAAAAGGTTTTTCAGAAAAAGGTCAGGAAGATTTCTTTTTAATCAGTAAAAGTCACACCCGTGTGAACTGAGTGGTGCGACTCCCCTCTCTCTCCCCCCTCCTCTCCTCTCTCTCTCTCTCTCTCTCTCTCTCTCTCTCTCTCTCTCTCTCTCATTAGCAGGCAACAGGCAGCACTAATACTATCTCTCTCTCTCTGTTTCTGGCAAACAGCGCCCCTGGTACTAATAGTCATACTGGTGTTCATGGCCACATAGGTACATAGGCGGACACGGACATTGCTGTTCCTTGGAGTGGTTGGCACCACTCAAAAATAAAACAAAAGGTCTCTTTCTGTCTTGCATGGCTCTACTAGCAGGCTAGAGAGAAAAAAAAGCATTTTTGCGTCCAGCAGCTGTAGTGACGATGACAGTCTTGTTACAGTGAAACCGGTCACACCTAATTAAAACACCGCGAGGAAAATAAAGAAAGACGTCAGCGATGTTCCAAACATGCCGTGACACCGGCCTGCGGGAGCTTTAACATCACACAGCTGGCAACCGCCACACTTTCTCTGCTGACGTTGACGCGGTGCCAACTAGCTAGCGGGCTTCCAGAGAAAAAGTGGGCATGGACTTCCTGATAAGTGCACTGTTGTTTCCCCCCAAGAAGCGAAAGGTCATGAGCAGGAGTCGTCAACCACCGTGGCAAAGACCTTGGTCTTGTCCCTGGAAGAATTTTAGATTTTCCTTTTCACACACCATTATAATGTTACTGGTTTGATCATGACCCAAGAGCGTCGCAGTCCCGCCCCCTTTTCATGACCGACGCCCAGGCCCCAGGAAATGAATCCCCCAATGCATTTTTCCCATAAGACATTTCAAAAAGTATTTTTTTAACCCATTTTGTGCGGGAACCCCTTTTGGTGTTTCAAGCATTATGTGATAGTTTAGCTATTGAAAAATTGCAGATCTACAAGCTACATATATTCTTTCAGAGTTTCCGTTTTTGAGTGGTGCAGCCACTCCTACAACCAGGAATGTCCGTGTGTATCATGTATCAGTCAAGAGCACGAGTGGTGTGCGCACGCGTGAAATTGGAACACGGGGTAATGCTGCGTGCGTGCATTTATTAATACCAGTAGGGGGTGCCAGAAACAGAGAGAGGGGTAGTGCTGAGAGAGAGAGAGAGAGAGAGAGAGAGAGGGGAATTGCACCACTCGGTTCACACAGGTGTGATTTTTAACTAAAATCTTTGCTTCTGGTGGGTCCCTGGAACAACATATTTTCAGATGGGGGTCGGCGGCCAATTACATATAATTTTGGGGTCCTAGTGGATTAGAGAGTGTAAAAATAGAACCAAATGGACCTGTAAGGGTCCATGATCTGTCATTCAGGGCTATAGCTTTTTATGTGTTTCTGGTCATATAATTGTCCACTCATTCTGTATGTTGGCCACAAGGGCAAAATTGTCACCACAAGTCAGCATGGCGATGGCATGCGGCATGCTGTCTTTCTCCTTCTCCTTACTCTCCTCTTCTTCCAAGCCTCTTGAAAGCGCAGTGTGCACGATAAGATCAAATAACACAGCGGGGGGAGGAAGCATACAGAGCACATGTGTCATCTCTTCAGAACTGGTGCGATAAAAGCTCCTTAGGGATCAATGTGACAAAAACTAAAATAACTTGTCATTCATGAAAAGAACCTGTGCAGTCCATTACAATTGGTGGACAAATAGTGGAGGTAGTAGACACTTTTAAATACTTAGGCACATAATTTATATATATATTGACAGCAAACTCAATTTCAGTGAAAATACTGACCAGATTTTTTTAACTTGTAACCAACGCCTCTCCACCTACTACGCAAGCTCAACTCTTTAAAGAGTGAGCAAGCACATCATGGAAACAGTCTATAACAAGTAAGACGCGCAAACGTGGGAAGCGAACGCAGTGTGTGTGTGTGTGTGTGCTACAGCTGCGCCCTCTGGTGTGTGTGTGTGTGTGTGTGCTAAGCTGCGCCCTCTGGTGACGGCGGGGTGGTGTCCACAGCGGGACTAGCCTCGGTACCAGGCTTTAATTTTTGTTGGTGCAAAATTTTAAGCCTGGAGGAAGCCATTGGCCGCTCTGGTCTAAAAGTGGGAGTCAACCCTTCCGGTGGGCGTCGCTCCAAATGATGTGACTGTAGCGCTGCACTAGGGGGGAGAGGAGGGGCCGGGGGTGACGGACAGATCGATGAGATCCAATCAGGGCGTGCGCAAATCTGAGCCGCGACCCACCCCTCTAGACCAGAAACCTAACACGTTAGCTCAGGCTACAGCGGGACAGACAGACAGACAGACAGACACACAGACAGACATGATCTGCAGGGTCTCATAGTTAGTGCTCAGTGCGTTCGCAAAAACCTGATAGAGGGAATCTTGACTTTTACCATGGCAATGTGGTATGGCAATCTGAATGTAAAAGGTAGAGGCAAGCTGCAGCGAATAGTGAACCTAGCCTCAAAAATCATTGGGAAGAGACAGAAACATTTAAGCTGTATCTACAAGGAGTTACTTCGTAAAAAAAGCTGTCAAGATAGCAAACGACCTCCTCTCATCCACTCTGCAGGGAGTTCCAACTACTTCCCTCTGGTAGACGGTACAAAGTACCAAAAGCTAACCGTAATTATTTTTTAAATTCCTTCATCCCTAATGCCATTAAGGCACTAAATGATACATGTCTCGCTAGATTTGTTGTTTTTCCAATGTATCTGCCACTGTTGTCCTGCACTCTTTTGCCTTTAGAAAATATTGTGTGTTGTTGCTGTTGTTGTTGTAACCGTATGTTTTTTACTGTTGTTGAGACCGAAGACAAATTCCACACGTGGACAATAAATTAAAACTAACTAACTAACTAACAAGATGGGAGATGAAGTTGGAGTCAAACCCGCGACACACTGTCCGGCTGGAATACAGGCCTAGGTGCCCAGACGGCCGTCTGGGCCAATATTTGGATTCTCAAGAGGAAATTGTGTCTTTCCGGTGGGTTGCTGCCCCGGCGGTACAGGAATGAGTGAACAGGATAAGCTAATGATTGTGTGACAATAGCAGAAAGTGGATTAGCAACATATCTCTATCAGTGCAAGTCTCAAAATTAACAGGTAATAGATGAATAGGTGCATAGATGTGACAACAGGTGTGCTTACAGTACGGTATAATGTATCTACAGTCCGTATTTGTTTAAATTAATCCACCGTCAAAGTAGTAACTCCTGCTTTAGTGCAGTAAATTGCAGCCAAAAATGTACTCTTGTCAGATGTTACATGGTAGCATGTACTGTCATAACTACTTAGAGAGCGATGATGATGATCTATGCGTGAATCCTGTATAACACACTAGCTCTTTCTACAGCGTTTCTCAGGCCTTGTAGTCTTGGCATCCAATGTGATCAGTCTTATTGTTTCCTGCATGGTCCAAAGAACATGACTCACAGCTGAAAACTTTATTTCCCTTAACCCTTCACCAGCCGTTGAATAAACACACAAAAAAAGGCCTCATATGCCTGCGGGAGACATAATCCCGTCTTAAAACCTGCACTTCAGTGGTTTGGAGTCCGATCTTGAGTGACATTCTTTTCTTGGAGGAGATGGTTACGATAACACTTTGCGCCGTGCGATTCCGCTTGAGGGTTTAGGCCAGTTATGCTCCCATAAATTGAGTTGATGAGAGTTTGAGGGTTTGTGCAATTTGAGGAGTGGTGGCAGAGCACCTCTCTCACCCACTCATTACGGCCTGGGCAAAGCTTTCATCTCCCACAAACTTCTCAAGCACTTAACTGTTGCACTGTGTCGGACTGGTGTTATGCAGTGGTGGGAAAAGGTTCTCACATTTTTTACTTGAGTAAAAGTATCAATGCTGCAATTTAGAAATGCTAATTATATTAAGTGCAAAAGTATTGGTATCAAATGTACTTAAAGCACCGAAAGGAAGTACTCATCGCGACACGTTGTGAGCTTGTAGATCGGCTATTTTCAAAATTGCCGAAATGTATATTGGGCTAAAGTGGTTAATGTATGTATGGTGCATTTTTTTATATTAATGAATCTACAAATAACTAGTAACTAAAGTGTTCCAAATAAACTAAGTGGAGTAAGTACAATATTTGTCTCTGAGATGTAGTGGAGTAAAAGTACAGAGAATTGTAAATACTGTAGTTAAAATAACTCAAAATTGTACTTAAATACATGTACTTACACTCATATACACTTGAGTAATGTACTATAGTTACTTCACACCGCTGCATTTAGCCCCAGAACGTATCGAGCACTTAACTTTGTTGGACCATAAGATGCAGAAATAACTCCTAAACGGTTGAGCAAGATCCAGTGGCATAAACGATCTCAGCGCAAATAAGTGGAGAACGACCAGTCGAGCTAAATGATGGACGGTCTGAAATATCCCTCTCTCTCTCTCTCTCTCTCTCCTCATCTCTCTCTCTCTCTCTCTCTCTGTGCGAGGTGTTGACCAGCCATGTTCCATCCAGACACAGGGAAGAAAGAGCGTCATTCCATTGACACAAACATGAGAATTCATCCCGTGCCCTCGCCACAACCAACCCTTTACAACCCATTCTGACCTGAGATCAGATTCATACGGAGTTTCCGCCGACACACACTGGTCTGATGAACCCATTCTGACCTGAGATCAGATTCTAGAAATGTCAGTCGTTCTTCGATTTTTCAAAAAATAGCAGACCTACAAGCTCGTATCGCGCCACGCGGTGGCGCGATATGAGCTTGTAGATCTGCTATTTTTCAATAGCTAAAGCATAACATGATGCCAACACCAAAATGGTGCCCGGTCAGAATGGGTTAACACACTACGAGACAGGAGCACGCACGGTGGCACGTCTGAGCCAAGAGTTTACACACACACACATGCACAATATTATACTAGCCGCCACAGAAATAGCCGATCTACAATACATGCTCCCAATGCATCACCAGGCATTGGACAGTGTACGTAAGATGGCATTCGTCGCATGACGTACTATATTTGGCTTAAGTGGTTAACCTCTGACCTTAACCCTGCACCATTATTAGTGAGAGTTACTGTACCTTGAATAACTTGTCCCCCATTGTTATTTTAAATCTAGAATAAACACTTGAAAAGCTGTGTAGCATCTAAATTGTCTTTAAAGAACTGAAACACGCAGGCACACGCACTAGAACACACACACACACACACACACACACACACACACAAACGTGCACGCACACACAAGGTCTATGTTCTCCCGGTCCACTCACACATAGAGGTCTTTGAGGACTTTGTGGAGACTATTTCAGAGTTAACTCTCAGTCATCTGTCCTGAGAAAAAATTGGACGGTACGTATTATGTAAACATTCTCACGAACCCCTGGAATGGAATAATACTGACTTGACGACGCCAAAACAAGGTTGTTTGTCGAGTTTATAGCCGTGTGATCACGCACCACCACCCTCACGTATGCAGGGCCTTAAGTTGGGTATTTCTGCCTAGAATGTGTGTCGTTACCCAGTGCAACACAGCATACCACGCAGCTGCGTTCCCCGGTATGTCGTCCGATGAGCTTAGAGCAGAGTGGTTTTCAAAAGTGAGTCCTGGACCCCCAGGGGTCCTTCAGGGGTTCTATAGGGTCCCCCAGCTAAATTAAAGTTAATATGGAATCAAAATAAAAACCAGTTGGCTACCAGCTTGTACTGTAGACCTGCTATTTTATTTCCCCCAAAAAAACATTTTTAACGTGTTGTTGTGTGTGTTGTGTGTGTGTGTGATTGTGTGTGTGTGTGTGTGTGTGTGTGGTGTGTGTGTGTGTGTGTGTGTGTGTGTGTGGTGTGTGTGTGTGTGTGTGTGTGTGTGTGTGTGTGTGATAGTTTCAGATGGGGTGTCAAATACATTTGACTCCTTGCATGAACAACGTTGAGAACTGCTGTACTTAAGCGCACGAGTGTCACCTGGTCTCCTCATTGGCTGTCACCACTGTCCCCTCATTGGCTGTCACCACGGTCTCCTCATTGGCTGTCACCACTGTCCCCTCATTGGCTGTCACACTGTCCCCTCATTGGCTGTCCACCACTGTCCCCTCATTGGCTGTCACCACTGTCCCCTCATGGCTGTCACCACTGTCCCCTCATTGGCTGTCACCACTGTCCCCTCATTGGCTGTCACCACGGTCCCCTCATTGGCTGTCACCACTGTCCCCTCATTGGCTGTCACCACTGTCCCCCATAGAGTTATATATCTATAGAGAAGACACCCGAGTTCTCCTCCATCCACTTGCATTAAGTTGCTCAAAAGCGCATGAGGCGGATCACTCCTCCTTCCTGGTAGGAACAGAGTGCATTCTGGGACGGATTGCAATGGTGAGTGGCCCCAAACACATGAACGCGCTGCCGTTGAACGCGCACGAGCGTGCGTCCGTCGTGAACGTGTACAATGATAGTCAACGGACAGCGCGTTCATGTGTTTTGGGCCAGGGCTGCAATACCTTCATTCGGCCACTATGTCCATTTCGCCTCAAGATTTCCTCTGGTGCCTTCTCTATTCAAATATATACTCTAAGACTGTCCCCTCATTGCTGTCCCCCCCCCCCCTCCCCCCCCCCCCCCCATGCAGACGACGTGTCGGCCGCCAGCAGCGCAGACTTCCCCGACCGCACGTCCATTGATGGAGGTGAGGCTGCAGGCGCAGGAGGACGAGATCACGCTGCTCAAGTCCTCGCTGGCCGACGCCCTGCGGAGGCTCCGCCTCCACGACCAGCTCCTCCCCTTGCTCAAGCAGCAGCTCATCACAGGTGGGCGGCGGCTGGTGACCTTCTTCTGTGCAAACTCTGAGAATGCAAGATCTGTGCTAGATCTGTACAGATACTCAAAATGTATTAACCCATTCTGACCGGGCACCCATTTTGTGTTAGCATCATGTTATGCTTTAGCTATTGAAAAATAGCAGATCTACAAGCTCATATCGCGCCACCGAGTGGGCGATACGAGCTTGTAGGTCTGCTATTTTTGAAAAAAAAGTGTGTGTCCGGCGAAACCTCGTATGAATCTGATCTCAGGTCAGAATGTGTTAAAGTACTCAGTAAATGCACCTGTTCACTACTGTCCACCACTGTTAACCAGCGACCACACCGACCTGTCTCCCCAGTGAACCCAGCCGCAGCACGGGTTCTGAACCAGGTGGGCTGCCCAGAGGCTGTTCCAACAGTACCAACACCCGCAAACTGTCGCCCTCCTCTAGGTACTGGACAAGCATACACACACACCACACACACACACACACACACGCACACCCATATGTACTGTACGTGTGCACGCACATACGTACACACACAGATAAATGTTATGTATATTATTCATGTGCCAAATAGTTATGTAGCTTAATGCTTTATATTTACAGTAGGCTACTTTTGAATAAAACACAATGTAAGGTAAAGCAACGGATTTCTTTTTTATTTTACAAGATATGGCGATATGGTGATAAATATCGATACCATGTCTCCACGATATGCCTTTTCAGAGATTCTACACTACAGTGTAATATTATATAATATATGGTGTTAGAGTCATTGATTGATTGATTTTATATTTTATTAACAGTACATTTCTAAGCACAAACTCATTACAAACGAGTTGACTGTGAGTGGACGACCCATTAAGCATTACACTTGTTTTACAAGAGGTCCATCCGTGTTCAATTCATCAAAACAATTTAGAGACGTACAAATAAGTATTCTCCTCTAAATGGTCCGTTACTACCTTTTCTTTTAGTTGTTGTTACCTTGTAGGTGGTTGTACGGTTCAATAACCATTAAAACCAACATGAAAAATAATGGTGATAATGATAATATTGTGGATCGTAATGCGGCTTGAAAGATAACCGGGAGATGATATGATATTTGTTTCCATATGGCCCAGTTTCCCTTTTCACCTGTTAAAGGTATCTTCAGTGATTTCACTTAATTCAAATATCACTTATTTCTTTTGTTTTGTTGTGATAATCCTCCCTACGATAGAGTGTGCTGACCATATAAGGAGTTCCTCCTGTCCCCAGTTACCCCTGCGGGTCAAAAAACCTTAGGTTTCGTTTTGACTCTCTATCCTGATGGACGAAAGCTGGGTCCCACAGCCAAAAACGAAACCTAAGGTTTTTTGAGTGAAATCACTGAATATACCTTTAACGTCCACCATGTCACAACCTCTATAGCCAAGGCCAAACAGCACGGCGGCCACAGAGAATGGCCACGTGGAGCTCCGGCCCGGCAGAGCCCCCCTCACACTGGACAGGTCCACCCAGACGGAGCCCACCGCACAGGGGCACAGGGGCAGCAGGACAGGGTCCCCGTGCTGGGTCTCACCAGGGCCGTCCAGAGTCTGCAGCTAGAGGACGCGCTGCTGTTTCCCGAGCCTCCGACGGACGGCGCCGGTGGCTCCTCCCGGGCCAGACTCCACCGCGTCCAGGGCCTGGAGGAGGACGAGGTGGAGGAGGAGGTGGAGGAGGAGGAGGAGGAGCAGGAGACGAAGGAGACGAGCTGACGTCGTCCGTGGAGGAGCCCATCCGGCCCACCACCCTCCGGACCCTCCAGAGGGACTTCCGGGGCGCGCAGGAGGAGGTGGGCGGCGGCTCCGGCTCCGCCTCGCCGCAGTCTCCTCCGCCACCCGCCGCCCGCCGCTAAAGACCAGCAGCCCCGCTCAGCGGGGGGGGCGCTGTCCCCCATCCAGGAGGGAGACAAGAAGCTGCTGCTGTGCGTGATCTCAACCGCCTCCTCCTCACCCCCTTTTTAAATACTCATATCTTCCATCTAGAGTACTCTAGATCACCCTCATCTTCCTTCTTATGCATGATTGCATGGTTTTAAAGGGACAAAAACAATCACCTCTTTCTCCACCCTGGCTTGTTTTTCATACTGTACCACTTACTCTTGTGCAACTGCTGCTTTTGGAAGCCTTTTTATTGAGCAACCTTGACTCAAGGTTGCCAGGTTTAGTTGTGGTTAGTCTGTGTTTTTCAGCAGCATAACAGCATTTCTCAACTTGGCGGGTTGTTGGGGGTCCAATGTATTTTTTTTATACATTGGGAAACTTTAAATGGGACGTTCTGCATAACGAGTACTTTTACTTTACGGCGTATACATTTCGAATTCCGACTTTTAACCTGTAACAGAGTATTTCTATTTGCAGTATTGATAATCCTTCCAACACTGATTGGCTCTCGTATCAAATTGCCATTCAAAGCAGGTATTGGGGGGGGGATGCAGCAGAAGGGCAGACGAACGAGTTCTACCGCCACAGTTTGTCCAGTCCCCTCGTGTATGCACTACCCCCCCCCCCCCCTTCCAACACCCCCCCCCCCCCATCCCGGTTGTTCCTACCTCTTCCTGTGCCGTGTGTTTGAACAAGAGATGGGCTGTGTGGGACAGGGAAACATAAGGCCTTAGTGACACATAAGAGCAACAGCGCTTGCTCATATGTGCTGACGGATATGTCACGCACACCAACGTACACACACACACACAGGTGCACACACACACACACACACACACACACACACACACACACACACACAGCACACGCACGCAAACGCACAGAATTGGCTCCAGTGGAAAATATGAAATGAGGGCCGATTCTACAAATGCCTTCTAAATCAGTAGTTGGAACACTTTTTTTCAAAAATGCTAAAATCTAGATGCGCATCTAGATGCGTTCCTGGTTTTAATCCATTCTGAACGGGAACCATTTTGGTGTCAGCATCGTGTCGTGCTTTAGCTATTTAAAAATAGCAGATCTACAAGCTCATATCGCGCCACCGAGTGCGCGATACGAGCTTGTAGGTCTGCTATTTTTGAAAAATCGAAGAACGACTGACATAGAAACATAGCTTTTTTCAGAAAACTGTCAGGATGTAGAAGACGTTTATAGAATCTGATCTCAGGTCAGAATGGGTTAATGCAGTGTTCCAGAAAAACAAAATACCCAAGCACGGCGTGACACGGGACGGACGGACAGGACGGACGGACGGACGAAAAATGAACTCCACACAGACAGCCATCTGTGTCAAAGGGGCTTGATTGTTGCCATGAATGCGACATTGATAGTTGCGGATGAACAGCACAGTGCGCGCAGTGTGTCTGTGTGTGCGTGGACGTGGAGCCACATGCCTGAGGGCGTGCGCCTGCTGTTGTCGTCCCGCTGGGTTTTCTCAGAGAGACGAGCCAGAATTATATTCTTCACGTTCTTCAACTGATTGTACTCTCAACTCTATACTAACCTGACCGTCGATTGTACTCTCAACTCTCTAACCTGATCAGTTCTCTAACATTTCTCTGTTAATTAGGGCACGGGGCCCCCCCATAAGTCTACTCCTACTGTAACTATCAATCATTTAGATGGGACCCCCCCCATACATGCTGCACTTCGATAAGCACTGTTCTTAATTAATCTAATTATTAACAGTTTTCTAACATTTTCTCCAGTAAATATAATTCATGTGGCTGGCATTCGCATGTTTTTGCACTTTGCACGTACAGCTCTAATCTTGAGCATATGCAGTCCTCAAACGGCATCATCTGTTCTGCTCCGAGCAATTAGGAAAGAATCGCTACGACCGTACTGCAGAGTTCTTCTGCATTTGTTTGCTTGTGGGTGGCGGGAGAGCCGTGGTTGTGTTTCTGTCGTCTTTACTTCCTTGTTGTGGAATTTGGGAGGGCTGCCGTCGATTGATAATGGTGGTGGAAGGTAACCAAGTTCATTTACTCAAGTACTGTGTACACTGGAGTCACTGGACACTGGACTTTGTAGGTGCTTAACCCATTTTGACCTGAGATCAGATTCTAAGAGGTCTTCTACATCCTGACAGTTTTCTGAAAAAGCTATATGTTTCTATGTCAGTGGTTCTTCGATATTTCAAAAATAGCAGACCTACAAGCTCGTAGTAGCGCGCCACTCGGTGACGCGCTATGAGCTTTCAATTTTTCAATACTTCATACTTCTTCTACTCCACTACTATGCATCTCAGAGCAAATACTTACGTATTACTTATTAAATAATTATTGGACATTACTTTTGACAATAGTTACTACTGCAGATTTAGATTAATATTCCAAACCACTTAAGCATTTTGTAGATCTGCTATTTTCTAGAAAGTTAGCGACAGAAATTTAGGAGAATACATTCAGAAACATTGTGAAACGGGTTACTTTTGGTATTGATGCCAATGCCTTTGTGCTTTATGGAAGTACAGTTTGAATACGGGACATTGACTTAACAGAGTATGTATACATTTTGCTGATATACTTTTGCTTAAGTAAAGTACTTTCTTCTTGCATTAATTGATTACACGTGTTCTCCATGATCATGCTCAGCTCTTTAGCGCCCCTCCATGGTAACCAGAGGTACTGGTATTACAGTCTTCACCGGAGACCATTGATCACTAACCCTGTTTACGTGAACCTGGTGAACCTGAACTACACAATACAACCACATAAACCACTTAATCCCTGTATATACTTTAATTAGTCCACTATCATAGCAATGGTTCCCAGTGGCGTGCACAGACATTTAGAGGGGCAGGTGCTCAAGTGAAAAAAAGGGCACCTTGTGCAGCACATTTTAGCTATTGAAAAATAGCAGATCTACAAGCTCATAGCGCGCCACCGAGTGCGCGCTACGAGCTTGTAGGTCTGCTATTTTTTTTTAATCGAAGAACCACTGACATAGAAACATATCTTTAGATTGTGGGGCCTAAATAATATAGAAGCGTTTTTATCAATATTTGATCAATGTCACCGCATGGTCCACACACTACAAATTAAGAAAATAAAATAAAACGTTTTTTTCTTTTTTTTTTCTTTTTTTTTAGCACATTGCCAAAAGGGCAGGGGTTGCTCTACAGCCCCCTAGTGTCTATCTGTGCACGCCACTGATGGTTCCCAAACCTTTTAGCTCAAGACCCAACAAAGACATGAGATGTTTGCCCAGAGCCGGTCGAGTACATTTGAATTCCAGACTTTTACCTGTAATTTTGCAGTATTAATACTTTTAGTAAAACATTTGAGTACTTTTTCCACCACTGACACATCTTTGCACTTCCAGTAGATGTTTAACGAGGGGGAGGGAGGGGGGCTCAGCAGCCCAGTTTCACTTCTGTACGAGTGGGACAGTGACGTAGACGCCCACTCTTTACAGTGGTTGTCACCATGCTGGTGTTTTACTCAAGTAAAAGTATCATTGCTGCAATGCAGAAATACTCCGTTACAAGTAAAGTCCGGAATTAGTATTGAGAGTATTGGCATCAAAATGTACTTAAATGCCAAAAGTATAAAGTACCCATTATGCAGAATATCCCATTTCACTGCAAGGTTCAAACGATGTATAAAAACCTTTCAAAAATAGCAGATCTTCAAGCTCACAATGCATCACAGTAACTAGTAACTAAAGTTTTCAATTAAATGTAGTGAGTAATAGTACAATATCTGTGTCTGAGATGTAGTGGAGTAGACGTAAAAGTATTGGAAATTGGAAATACTCAAGTGAAGAACGAATACCCTCAAAATTGTACTTGAGTGCAGTACTTAAGTAAATGTACTTAGTTACTTTCCACCACTGGTTGTCACATGGCGCTTTCCCTGATCACTGGTTTCAGTAGTCGGGCATGTCAGGAAGCCGTGGGCGTGTGTGGCAACTTAAGGCTGTATTGTGACACACTAGCTGTGATTCAACGGTGATTCACCAAAACACGAGGTTTCGGCCGTGGTGAGTGAAGCAAAAAGCCAGATTCCACAATACTCGCATTATCGCTTTCCTCCGTCATCTGTCCTCCAGCACGCCGGTGCTACGGAGAAATTGGTTTGATTGATTGAAATATTTCTATAGATTCTATAAATGTCTTCTAAATCTTGACAGTTTTCTGAAAAAGCTATGTTTCTATGTCAGTCGTCTTCGATTAAAATAAATAAATAGCAGACCTACAAGCTCATAGCGCGCCACTCGGTGGCGCGCTATGAGCTTGTAGATTTTTCAATAGCTAAAGCATAACATAATGCTAACACCAAAAGGGTTCCCGCCCAAATGGTTTGGAATTTGAATTTGAATTACAGTACTTTCAAGCACAAACTCAATACAACTTACAAAGCATTTTCCTTTGTTTTTACTGTTTTTTGTCTTTCCTTTTTGAGTTTGTCTTGTCTTGTTTAAAATAAAATAAAAATCATGATTCTGTAATTCATTGTTGTAACTGATAACTGCATTATCAATAATAAATCTTAAAAAAAAAAAAAACTTACAAAGCATTACAAGAGGGTCCACCCTGTTCGAGTGACCAGTGACCTGTGGAAATAATATGTGAAAGTCTTGTGGACTTTGCATAACTTACATGGAGGTCTTTAAATACTGTGGCTAAAATACTGCCAGGTTGAACTCTGCCAATAAACAAAGTGCATCTCATCTACGTTTCGGACACTGACGTTATAGGTGTCAGTAAACTTGGCAGACATTTGAGTATTCAAATTCAGCTGTCATAGTTAGTGTGCATGCCGGTGTTGTGTATGCCGAAACTATAGCTGATCTACAAGCTCACGGGCCTCACACAGGGCTTAAAGTTCTCAGTCCTGGGACAGATTTCAGTCCTGAGGATCTCATAGGGGTCATTTAATGAGATCAGTGCAGATTTGCAACAAAAAAAAAACATTTTCAGTCTTGGGATTGTTTTTGGCTTTATTAAGCCCTGCTCACACTGTGTCGCAGTGCAACACGTGAGCTTGAAGATCAGCTATTTTTGACGCATGACACCCTGCATGTGAATTAAGCGTAACAGGGCTTTGAGGGTGCAGAAAGACTGGTGTAGGTGCTGCCAGACTTACTAAAGAGCCGCGAGACGTTTTCGGCTGTCGGACAAGCTTCTTTTCGGGTTTTTAGACAGCTGGTGGATGGAAATTAACCCATTCTGACCGGGCACCCATTTTGGTGTCCGCATCATGTTATGCTTTAGCTATTTAAAAATAGCAGATCTACAAGCTCATATCGCGCCACCGAGTGGCGCGATACGAGCTTGTAGGTCTGCTATTTTTGAAAAAAAATCGAAGAGCGACTGACATTTTAGAATCTGATCTCAGGTCAGAATGGGTTCATCAGACCAGTGTGTGTCCGGCGGAAACCTCGTATGAATCTGATCTCAGGTCAGAATGGGTTAAGCTCCACCTCCGCGGACGACTGCCGCGACGGCCAGATTCCCGGGAAACGCTCTCCTCCGCGGCAGTCGTCTGCGCAGGTGGAGCTTCTTTTCCTTCCACCAGCTTGTCTAAAAACTCGGAAAAGAAGCTGCGGACGGCTTCTTCTGTCCGCGGCTGTCGGCCGTTTTGCGCTTAGGTGTGGAAAATGTGTTAATGTGTGGTTTTAGCTCCTGCTTGTGTGCAAGACACATCGGCGTGCAATGCATGCGTATGTGTGTGGGGATTCATGCTGCAAAGGACACCGGCGTAGATCAACCCTCTCAAGCAACATACTCAACTTACTCAATTCTTTCTCCTCTCTCCTCTCTCCCTGCAGGGTCCGTCGGAACAGCGAGAAGCTGCCCAAAGACGTCCTGGAGAAGACGAAGACGAAGCGCCTGGACAAGAAGGCGGCGTCCTCGGCCAACCTCCTCGCCCGCTCCCCCAGCCTGGAGAAGTGAGCCTATAGTCCTCCTCCGTCACTCGTATAAAACGTTCACGCCGGATTTTCACGGCTCACTTTTTCCTACGGCCCCCTGCTTGAGCTTTATCCCATTCTGACCTGAGATCAGATTCTAAGAATGTCTTCTATACATCCTGACAGTTTTCCATTCTGACCTGAGATCAGATTCTAAGAATGTCTTCTACATCCTGACAGTTTTCCATTCTGACCTGAGATCAGATTCTAAAAATGTCTTCTACATCCTGACGGTTTTCTGAAAAAGCGATGTTTCTAAGTCAGTCGTTCTTCGTTTTTTTCAAAATAGCAGATCTACAAGCTCGTAGCGCGCCACTCGGTGGCGCGCTATGAGCTTGTAGATCTGCTATTTTTCCCATAGCTAAAGCATATAATGCTAACGCCATAAGGCTTCCCGGCCAAAATGGGTTATACATATTTCACTGTCAATCGCTGAAGGCCCTCTGGTCTTTTATATCCCCGCTATATCCCATAACAATAACATTTCCCCTATCCCGTAAAAAGAATTGCCCTATTACTTGATACCGAATCCAGGGGTTTGTGTTGGGTTTGATTTGACTGTGGGTTGGCGGTGCGGTTTGACAAGGCTGTGGAAAAGAGCGCCTCTGGAAGTGCCAGGATGTGCCGCTGAGACGTTCTGGAGATGTCTCTGGTGTAATTCAGCCAAACATCTGTGAGGAGAGGTGCAATCATCATGCTTGTTAAACCCCCCCAATACACAACCGCCCTTAAGCTATATTTTATACTTTAATTTTTTCTTTTACCTTTTTATTTAACAGTAAAAAAAACATGTTGAGACTACTAGTGTGAAGTGTGAGTGAACTGGCCAAGATAAGAGGAAAAATAAGTATCCCTGCCAACCATTATCCCAAAGCATACCGGCGTAGTTTGTTTGATTTTCATGGGCATGGATGAATTAGTTTCGGTATGTTATGAAAACAAACTCGCAGAGACTCGAATTTTGCTTAAGTTAGGTAATCCAACACGCTGAATGTCATCGCGTGAATAGCCCTAGCCCAATATTGTCCCTCGACTTCCAAATTCAAACATCCATGTTGATTATTGGCCCGAGCCAATGCTGCGTTTTATAATGCAGATGCGTTTGTAATGTTTTAATGCATTTAGAGAAACAAAACAAAACAAAAGAATCTCAAAATTAAGCCATCGACAAGACGCTGTGAATAGATAGACATGTTCTGGTGTCTCTTGAAGCTTTTTGTTGCTTAACAAAATGTTTTAAGCATGAATTAGCCCTATTGTCATTTGTCATTCTTCTTTTGTTTCCCTACAGCAAAGCCAAGGAGCTCATCCAGTCACCCAGTGCAGGTGATGTATCTGAAACCCTCTGCCTCTGTCTCTTGGCTAGCATAGGATAGACACCATACTATCCACCTATTTGCAGACATTACAAGCCTAGGGTTAGCCCAGCCCCAGCCCCAATCAATTAAATAAAACACTATTCCTCTGTTAAAGCTTAATCTGCGATCCTTTCTGAACATTCCCACTAGTACACTGGCTAAGCGCCAACGTCGGCTCTAAATTGTTACTGTATTAAATGTTAATGTACTGTACTTTCCAAACCAAACTTTAACTGCCGTGCACATCTGTAGGAATTCCTACAGAAGTGAACGTATTCTCTTTGCCGTCTGCTATCCAGAGCCACGCTTTGTGGTCAGCGTAGCTTTTTATGACTGCTGGACTTTAGTGTGGTTTGCCGTTTTTAGGCCTCTCTCTCTCTCTCTCTCTCTCTCTCTCTCTCTCTCTGTATGCATTTTAAACTTAACCCATTCTGACCTGAGATCAGATTCATACGAGGTTTCCAGCGGACACACACTGGTCTGATCAACCCATTCTGACCTGAGATCAGATTCTAAAAATGTCAGTCGTTCTTTGTTTTTTTCCCAAAAATAGCAGACCTACAAGCTCGTATCGCGCCACTCGGTGGCGCGATATGAGCTTGTAGATCTGCTATTTTTAAATAGCTAAAGCACGACACGATGCCAACACCAAAATGGGTGCCCGGTCAGAATGGGTTAAATGGGACATTTCTGCATAATGAGTACTTTCCACTTTTGGTACTCAAGTAAATTTTGAATTCCAGACTTGTACTTGTAACGGAGTATTCCTTACATTGCACTGATACTTTTACTTAAGTAAAACATTTGATTACTTTTTTTTCCACCACTGAGCTTGTTAAACGTGTTAACCTACAGCATTATTATTACAAGTGGCACAAAAAAAGTAAATGTATTAAAGCAACGTCATTAGCCTTTATGCTTCATAATATGCACAATGGAGAGAGGGGTATAGACATGGAACACAGTGGGTCACAAGCTGGCTTTGAACAAAGGTACTTGTGAATTGGCACAAAGATAACTGTAAAAGATATGAC
>NC_139716.1:10356290-10372790 GCF_964188405.1 Protomyctophum parallelum | reverse complement strand
TAAAGAATGGATTTAACCTAAAAGGTAGTTCTATATTGGTCATCTGTCCTTTGGTGGCCAGAGCATGAGTCAGTCATGAGAGCAGGACGGACGTCCTCGTGAAAGGTAAACAATGGATGGAATGGATTTTACTTTTTTTGCTGCGGTCTTCTTCAGAGTCAGAGAGTGAGAGGACAAAAGGTATTCTATATAGGTCCTTTTGTCCTTTGGCCCGAGGACACGATTCTTTGACCTAGACTTGTTGACTGCCTGCATCGAACCGAGGACCAACCACAGTCAAAACCAGCGCGCTAACCAGCGTCCCACCGGGAGTACATTAAACAGCTCAATTTTTGGTAATTTTCTTTTTCATCTCATCCGATGGGAGTATTATAAAAAATATATATTCTAAAACCCAGGAAGGAAGTCATTACTGTCTGTTTGCAGCAGAAACTGACAGGTACGTGCAGGGTAAAATGCATTGTCTTGACCACAGCAACGTTCACGTGTTAATGCTTAGTGTTAAATTAACACTAAGCATTAACACGTCAACGTTGTTCATTGATCTGTTCATTGTGTACTGTGCACCGTTACTGTACATAGCCTACAGTATGTTGTTTTTGTGATATAATGCACTGATTGCTTGGCACTTTTCATTTCGTTGTACACGTTGCAATGACAAATAAAGATCTATCTATCTAGTGGCTTTAGCTGTTATAGCTGCTATTTCAAATACGGGGGTCCCCGGACCCCTCACTGCAGGTTGTTATTATAGGTCAATCAGTCAGGGCTCGAGATTAACGACGTCCCGGGGACTGTAAAATATCTATTTGGGACGTAATGTTCGGGACGAGAGGAGTTTTTACACTGAAAATGCGCATTTCGTGTGCAGCGATGAGCAGCATGAGAATTTGCCGTGTCAGAGACAACAGCAACAACAAGACGCACACAATACATTCACCCAACGGAATCATAGGAATTATATTGCTTTTGCCCCGTGGATGGGACATTTAGATTGAACAACTATCGGTTGGAAGCTTGGATATGTGCCATGGTTGTGTGCCACAGAAAGGTTCCATATGGACATGGGGCTACACTACATCACCAACGTTTAACGTTAGCTTCCATGCTACAGTAGGCTTGCTCGCTGGCATCGACATTAAATACAGTAAGTATATCCTCTGAAGCAACAGATGTTTTCTAATGCTCAGATTGTTCTGGAATTGCTGCCCCAACACTGTGGAATGCACACCCCAAAACGCTCTCATTCCACAGTTTTTATTGATTGTATTTATTATTATTATTATTATTTATTGATCCTTCGTCTTAGTATTCCCCCTAATAAAGTAGTTTTTATTTGTTTTCTCATGCCAACCATGTAATAGACATTTGAGTATTCATATTTATTATCTGTTGGTCTTGATCAAGTAGCCTACACCAAAGTTTTATAAGCTACTGTAGTCACTATTCATTGATTCACTGGTAGGCTACACCAAAATAACATCCATTTGAAAATAAATATCACTGTTCTCAGGTCGAATATTGATATGCGATTAAAATATGATTAATTTAGATTAATTAATTACAAAGCCTCTGATTAATTCGATTAACATTTTTAACCAAGCCCTATTTTTCATCTGGGAGCATTAAACTAAATCAGTGTATCTACAGAAGAAACATGAAGCCAAACAAATAATGTACTGCATGTATTCAATACAGTACATTATTTGTTTGGCTTAATTGTATTTCTATTACAATAGGAATACAGTTATTCATTTCACAATTTGAGTGGTGCTTTTTTGTACTCACCCCCCCCCCCCCCCCCCCCCCCCCCCCCTGGACGGTATACATTTACTTCGGGACGGTTCAAATTGTATTTTGGGACGGTTCCGGGACGGTGGTGAAAAAAGTTAGTCTGGAGCCCTGCTGTATAGTACACACACACACTGCCCACGCTTGATGAGCATTATGTGTATCTCTGTACTTCTTTGCAAGCTGTTATTAAAGTATTCAATCAATAAATCAAACAAACCATTAGAAGAATCCCTTCTGTATCTCTATGCATGATGCATGAGTTAAGGGACAATGCAGAACTTTCTAATCAAACTTACACGTCATTTAAAAAACTATGCTTTCCCTGCCAGGTCCTTCTGGAGGCGAGGAGGACGGCTGCCACATCACCTCACAGTCCAACTGTCTGTACGTGCGCAAGCACACACACACACACACACACACACACACACACACACACACACACACACACACACACACACACACACACACACACACACACACACACACACACACACACACACACACACCAGTGTTGATGGTTTAATGTCAATAGCTAAAGCATAACATGACACCAAAAAGGGGTTCCCGCCCAAAACTTGTTAAGCGTTATGTTATACTTTAGCTATTGGAAAATAGCCGATCTACAAGCTTGTAGATCGGCTATTTTCAGCATGCAACTAATTGTAAAATGACGTATAATGGATCTCTTGTCCACTAGTCCCTTCCTAACAGTTTAGTCTAGTTTTTATTTGTCGACGAAATTGTCAGTATATTTAGTCTTAGTTTTAGTCATCATAGCTTAGTTTTCCTCAGTGGAGAAAGGTAGTCGACGAACATTCTTTTGTCATAGTTTTAGTCGACGAAAACAACACTGATTTTGAGAACCACTGACGGAAACAACATGTGTTTGTCTCTGTTCCAGGGGTGTCCTACATCGTCCCCACCTCAACAACATGACGTTTGTCTCTGTTACAGGGGTGTCCTACATCGTCCCCACCTCAACAACATGTGTTTGTCTCTGTTACAGGGGTGTCCTACATCGTCCCCACCTCAACAACATGTGTTTGTCTCTGTTACAGGGGTCTCCTACATTGTCCCCACCTCAAGAACATGTGTTTTTCTCTGTTCCAGGGGTGTCCTACATCGTCCCCACCTCAACAACATGTGTTTGTCTCTGTTACAGGGGTGTCCTACATCGCCCCCCACCTCAACAACATGTACTTCCTGACCCTGTGCCAGCGCTACGGCGTCTACCAGGTGATCCGCTGGCTGTTCGTCCTCAAACTGGCACGCGCACACACACACAACGCACGGCACGCACACACACACACACCAGTGTTGATGGTTTAATGTCCCCATCCCCAATCACATGGTTTAACCCATTCTGACCTGAGATCAGATTCTAAAAATGTCTTCTACATCCTGACATTTTTCTGAAAAAGCTATGTTTCTATGTCAGTCGTTCGATTTTTCCAAAATAGCAGACCTACAAGCTCGTATCGCGCCACTCGGTGGCGCGATATGAGCTTGTAGATCTGCTATTTTTCAATAGCTAAAGCATAACATGATGCCAACACCAAAATGGGTGCCCGGTCAGAATGGGTTAAGATCTGTGTCACCTTAGCTTTTAACCATTTTAACCATTATTTTAACCTTTTGGCTATTTAAAAAAAGAAATCTTTGTATATATTATACTTTCACTGCGAAGGTTTTTAACTCAAATATTTGCTTATGGCGCGTCCCTGGAACTAAATATTTTCAGAAGGAGGTCCGCCGCCTAATTCAGATAATTCTGGGCGTTTGTGAAAAGTTTGAGAACCACTGACATGGAGTCATAAAACTGTTCAGATCCTCTGCAGGTCTTACTGGGTTCATTCCTTAGACGGCACCAGCTTTCTCCTCCCATGCACTTGCATTAACCCATTCTGACCTGAGATCAGATTCATACGAGGTTTCCACTGGACACACACTGGTCTGATTAACCCATTCTGACCTGAGATCAGATTCTAAAAAATGTCAGTCGCTCTTCGATTTTTCAAAAATAGCAGACCTACAAGCTCATATCGCGCCACTCGGTGGCGCGATATGAGCTTGTAGATCTGCTACACGCATGTTCTGTGTTTCTCCATCAGAACTATAATGCCACACACATGTTCTGTGTTTCTCCATCAGAACTATAATGCCACACATGTTCTGTGTTTCTCCATCAGAACTATAATGCCACACACATGTTCTGTGTTTCTCCATCATAACTATAATGCCACACACATGTTCTGTGTTTCTCCATCAGAACTATAATGCCACACACATGTTCCGCGTTGCGGAGGAGTTCTTCACCTCGTTGGGCCTCAAGGAGATGCCTCCAGAGTTCTGGAAGGAGTCCATGCTGGAGAAACCCACCGACGGACGACCGGTGGAGTGCCACGCCTCCGCCTGGGACTTCTACAACCGCAAAGACTTCAGGTTAGCACGGCCGCACACGTTGGTGTAAAGCAACTAAGTACTGTACTTACTGTAAGTAGAATTTGAGGCACTTTACTGGAGTACTTCCAATTTGCTATACTTACAATTTACAATTTAGGCATTTAGCAGACGCTCTTAATCCAGAGCGACTTACATTAAGCAAGAACAGAAAAGCATGGTAATACATCACATAAAAAGCATTTATCATGAAACATGGGCAAGCTAAGAAAGTAACTGTGGAATATATATATATAATGAAACTATACATATAAACTATACATACTATACTATGCTAGCTATGACTACATACAATGCAATTATAGTGCTTTCTACATAACATGCTATAAGTCTGTATCAAATGCTATCCAAGTCTACAGAAATGCTTCTACTCCACTACATCTCGGATCCAAATATTGTACTTTTACTCTGCTACAATTTATTTGAAAGCTTTAGTTACTAGATACTTCAAATATATTTGTATTATTATTACAAAACATACATTAACCAATGCAGCCCTATATACACATTTTGGCCATTTGAAAATGGCCGATCTACAACCTCACTATTCTGACCTTGTAGATCGGCTCTTTTCACATTCTTTTTACAGGCCTACATTTGAAAACTTGAAATGGGACATTCAGCATAATGAGTACTTTTACTTTTGATAATTGAAAGTACATTTTGATGCCAATACGTCTGTACACTTACTCAATACCTTTTGAATTTACTTTTACTTAACCCATTTTGGGGCGGGAACCCCTTTTGGTGTTAGCATTATGTTATGCTTTAGCTATTGAAAAACAGCAGATCTACAAGCTCATAGCGCACGCTACGAGCTTGTAGGTCTGCTATTTTTGAAGAATCGAAGAACGACTGACATAGCAAACATAGCTTTTTCAGAAAACTGTCAGGATGTAGAAGACATTTTTAGAATCTGATCTCAGGTCAAAATGGGTTAACCCATTCTGACCTGAGATCAGATTCTAAAAATGTCTATGTCAGTCGCTCTTCGATTTTTCAAAACATAGCAGACCTAGGAGCTTGTAGATCTGCTATTTTTCAATAGCTAAAGTATAATATGATGCTTAAAACACCAAAAGGGGTCCAGAATGGGTTAAATGAGTATTTGTATAGCAACACAAATTGACATTAATATAACATTACCCTCAGTTAAGTTGAAATATTCCTGTTAGAGAATGAACCAGACCAGACAGTATTGACATTGAGTGTTTATTCAGTCTTTGCAGATACAGGTATGGCAGTGGTGAATAAATAACAATCAATAATGGGGATAAGTCATGCGTAATACACAGTAGGAAACATAGGCAATACAACGAGTAGGATATATAGTAAAGCAGACTTACATTAATGCATCATTCAGTATACAGGCACATATAAGTTGTCTCTCAGTGAGAGACAAATGTTTGTATGCTGCCTAGTTAGGCCTATATATATCCCTCAGGTGTGCAGATTATCAGCCCCGCCCACACCATCAACAGGCAACCTGCTACTGCTCCGCCCGCTTGTAGCGCGGCACTATGAGCTTGTGGATCTGCTATTTTTCAGCTAAAGTATAATTGATGCTTAAAACACCAAAAGGGGTCCAGAATGGGTTAAATGAGCATTTGTATAGCAACACAAATTCACATTAATATGACATTAATATGACATTACCCGACGTCAAGTATTGAATTAAAGCTGCAATGAATACACAGGCCATTCAGAAAAAGTTACATCCAACCAACTATGTTCAGAGAAACAGCAGAGACAGTTTTTAAATGAGATGGACATGTATATGATAGAAAACATTAAAAGCATCGTAACACTGGTGAAATAGTGAATTTCATATTTAATGTAAACATACAGCAGGACTAAGGTGAGGCAGGTCAGCAGCGTTGTAGGGCTTCGAACCCCATTTCCAGGCAGAAGCTCGGACAGTACACTATACCAGCGCTTTCTTTTGCTTTGCAACACCATGTCTTTACTTGCATGTGAATTCCGAAATATAAGATAGCCGATCTACAATATATCCTAATAATTAACCCTATAACCTTAACCCAATTTGCTGTTGTACATACAGGTCAATCCACTTGGACGCAAGCCGGTGTCTCATCAGCCGTGGTCGGGTCGCCTGGAGGACGGTGTCCTGTTGAGAGACGCAGAAACATCACATGATTCAAGATTACAACATTGACAGTACAGGTTTGTGCATCAGCAGTCATACAACAGCAACATCATTTGTGTGATATTGAAATGCAATTTTAATTGTCAATCGTCTGAGGACAGGTGTGGGACGTTGCAGTACAGCAATGCACAAGTGGGGTCTGACAGATGTGTAGGGCATGAGAGAGAGAGAGAGAGAGAGAGAGAGAGAGAGAGAGATATGAACAGAGTATATAATTGCAAAACATGGTTACAGTCACTAGCAGGCAACTTAATGTTCATTGAGCTGTTTTCTTTTATACTAATATTTTGTTTGTTGTTTCATTTTTCAAAAATAGCAGACCTACAAGCTCGTAGCGCGCCACTCGGTGGCGCGCTATGAGCTTGTAGATCTGCTATTTTTCAATAGCCTGGGTACCGCCCTGGGTAACCGGCCTGGGTACCACATTATAAAAATGTCTTTTACATCCTGACATTTTTCTGAAAAAGCTATTTTTCAAAAATAGCAGACCTGCAAGCGCGTAGCGCGACACTCAGCCTTTTACTGGGGGACCCCCTGGGAATCCCCCAAGGGCCCCCGGGGGTCCACGAACCCATTACTGAGAAGCACTGGGATGCATTCTAAGCATTCATGCACAGTTATCTTTTATAAATGTCATTTTCAATGTGAAAACAGTCTACTGTAGTTCACTGCTGTCTATATACTTCAAACCTTTATAGCTGCGTTACCTTACCTACGTTTACTGGGGACCCCGTGGGAATCCCCCAAGGGCCCCCGGGGGTCCACGAACGCTTAATTGAGAAGCACTGGGATGCATTCTAACCATTCATGCACAGTTATCTTTTATATCGCGCCACTCGGTGGCGCGATATGAGCTTGTAGATCTGCTATTTTTCAAATGGCTAAAGCATAACATGATGCCAACACCAAAATGGGTTCCCGTTCAGAATGGGTTAAACTCATATCGCGCCACTCGGTGGCGCGATATGAGCTTGTAGATCTGCTATTTTTCAATAGATAAAGCATAACATGATGCTAACACCAAAATGGGTGCCCGGTCAGATGTCTATTACATCCTGACAGTTCATTATTAACCCATTCTGACCTGAGATCAGATTCTAAAAGTGTCTTCGATTTTTCAAAAATAGCAGATCTACAAGCTCGTATCGCGCCACCGAGTGGCGCGATACGAGCTTGTAGATCTGCTATTTTTGACTGACATTTTTAGAATCTGATCTCAGGTCAGAATGGGTTAATCAGACCAGTGTGTGTCCAGTGGAAACCTCGTATGAATCTGATCTCAGGTCAGAATGGGTTTTAGAACCATTAGCCTGGGGAAGCGTGTCTCCAAATCTCCCCCCTGCCGCCTCGTTGTCCTTGAACAAAAAGACAGTTTAGTTTCCCAGCCTGATCGGCGGGAACGGCATCGTCCATAAATCAGGTATTAGCAGTGAAACTGGGGGTGAAATTACTTTGCACTTTGTAATTTAACGACTCGAATTGGACACCTATGACGCATCGGACGAGAACGGCTTGGACGGTGTCGACCTTGACCCTGTTTCTTTTTAAGCTACGGTTACCGAGGGCGGGACTGCCGGGCCAACCTGTACTTCCTGCCGTCGGGGGAGGCGCTGTACTTCATCGCCTGCGTGGTGGTGCTCTACCACGTCAGCAACCGCACACAGCGCCACTACCGCAAGCACAGCGACTGTGTCCGCTGGTCAGTTTAACCTCTCACTACCGCAAGCACAGTGACTGTGTCCGCTGGTCAGTATACCCCTCACTACCGCAAGCACAGCGACTGTGTCCGCTGGTCAGTACCCCTCACTACCGCAAGCACAGCGACTGTGTCCGCTGGTCAGTACCCCTCACTACCGCAAGCACAGCGACTGTGTCCGCTGGTCAGTACCTCTCACTACCGCAAGCACAGCGACTGTGTCCGCTGGTCAGTACCTCTCACTACCGCAAGCACAGCGACTGTGTCCGCTGGTCAGTACCTCTCACTACCGCAAGCACAGCGACTGTGTCCGCTGGTCAGTACCTCTCACTACCGCAAGCACAGCGACTGTGTTCCCACTGGTCAGTACCCCTCACTACCGCAAGCACAGCGACTGTGTTCCCACTGGTCAGTACCGCTCACTACCGCAAGCACAGCGACTGTGTTCCCGCTGGTCAGTACCGCTCACTACCGCAAGCACAGCGACTGTGTTCCCGCTGGTCAGTACGGGCTCTCGTTTTAACCTCTCACTTCCACATGGGGATTGATATCCAACGCAACTTTTAATTTGCACTTTCATTATTTAGGCCTATACTGTTGCATTATCTGTATTATTGGTAACATGTTTTTAAGTGCTTAAAATCTTTGTTATAATATACAAGTAAGACGCGCAAACGCGGGAAGCGAACGCAGCTTGTGTGTGTGTGGTTGTGTGTGTGTGTGTGCTACAGCTGCGCCCTGTGTGTGTGTGTGTGCTACAGCTGCGCCCTCTGGTGGCGGGTGGGTGGTGTAACAGCGTGACACACACACACACACACAGACATTCAGCCCTTGCTGTCATAGTAAGTGGCTCACTGCGTTCGCAATAATATTATTATTTAAAGACATGCAGTTTGGATCCTCTCCATGACTAGAGGGAAGCTGTGTTGGGTTGGAGAAACTCATCATTGTCAGGCGAAAATAAAGTCGTCACATGGTCGTCTACACTGCTCCCCAAGACCAGTTTTTTGGTCCAGCACTCGGCAGTGACAGGGATTACGTACATGGGGAACTGGCATAACGATGTAATTGGGAGAAAATAAATAAATAAAATGTACATATTTATTAAAACATATTTAATATGTTTCAATTATTATTAGCGGTACAGTAGCAGTAGCCCCGTCCATCCATCCATCCATCTTCAACCAATTCGGAGTCAAGGTCGCGGGGCCAACGGTTTTAGCAGAGCTCCAGAGACTTCCCTTTTGCTGGGCAATTAGCCACTTCCTCCTGGGGCATCTCGAGGCGTTCCAAGGCGTTCCGTGTGGAGATATACTCCCCCTCCATCTGGACCTTGGTTCTGCCAAGGGTTCTCCTCCCAGTGGGACGGGCAGCGAGGACCTCCCTAGGGAGAGGAGACGCTCGGGAGGCGTCCGTACCAGATGCCCCGATCAGCCTCCTACGTACTGTAAGCTGGGCTCCTTTCCAAGTGAAGGAGCAGTGGCTCTACTCTGAGTCCCTCGCGGAGTCGCGGATGACTCGTACTTCTCACCCAATCTCTAAGGAAAGAGGGCCAGCCATCCCGTCTGAGAAAAACTCATTTCCAACGATTGTATCCGCCATCTTATTATTTTTCGGTCATGACCCACGAATCATGACCAGCGGTGAGGGTATATACAGTAGGAAGGAACGAAGATAAGTTATCATATAAATTACATTTCTGAAATATTAGGCAACAAGGTCGACTTATGCACACCTGATCGGCTCAGAGACGTCAACAAAGGCAGAGAATATTTCCATTTCTGAAATATTGAAATATGTATTTTATTTTTATTTATTTTAACCCATTCTGACCGGGCACCCATTTTGGTGTTGGCATCATGTCGTGCTTTAGCTATTGAAAAATAGCAGATCTACAAGCTCATATCGCGCCACCGAGTGGCGCGATACGAGCTTGTAGGTCTGCTATTTTTGAAAAATCGAAGAACGACATTTTTAGAATCTGATCTCAGGTCAGAATGGGTTCGTCAGACCAGCGTGTGTCCAGTGGAAACCTCGTATGAATCTGATCTCAGGTCAGAATGGGTTAATATGATAAAGAAGCATGTAGATAGAGAAACTACTATAACTAAATGATGATAAATAACATGATATGATATGTTCCTCTGGCTGCAGTCTGACGCTCCATCCAGACAAGGTGCGGGTGGCATCTGGGCAGGCAGCGGGGGTGGATAAAGATGGCAAGGTGACTCTCTCTCATCCCGTGAGATGTTATTACATGTTTAGTCATAATAATCCAAATCTACAAAGTAACTAGTACACATAGTACTAGTACGTTTTCAAATAGATGTGGAGTAAAAAGTACAATGTTTGTAGTGGAGTAGAAGTAAAACATTTGGAAATACTCACAGTACAGTAGTAGTATTGTAAAGTACAAATAGGCTACCACAACATTTTACTGTACAGTACAGTACAGCACTTAACCCATTCTGACCGGGCACCCATTTTGGTGTCAGCATCATGTTATGCTTTATTGAAAAATAGCAGACCTACAAGCTCGTATCGCGCCACCGAGTGGCGCGATACGAGCTTGTAGGTCTGCTGTTTTTGAAAAATCGAAGACACTTTTAGAATCTGATCTCAGGTCAGAATGGGTTAATAATGAAACTGTCAGGATGTAATAGACATTTTTTAGAATCTGATCTCAGGTCAGAATGGGTTAAGTAAATGTACTTAGTTTATTTACACCACAGATGAGCATAGAAAATGAACCGTTGTCATGCACTGTACCATAATGTCTTTATTGTATGAGCCAAGTCTCGTGTGTGTGTGTGTGTGTGTGTGTGTGTGTGTGTGTGTGTGTGTGTGTGTGTGTGTGTGTGTGTGTGTGTGTGTGTGTGTGTGTGTGTGTGTGTGTGTGTGCGTCGGGGGGGGTCAGCCTTTGCAGCCCTGCGTTCATATCTGGGACTCGTCCACGCTCGTCACCCTGCAGCAGATCGGCGCCGGCGCCTTTGAGAGAGGAGTGGGATCTGTGGCGTTCTCCTTCGCTGTGAGTGTGATGTCCGTCTGACACAGTCAGTCTTTCACGGTGTGTCCCAACAGGTGGACTTTTGGAACAAAATGCCTCAAATCATCCTAATTGCCATCAATGGTGTAAGAACAAAATGGCACCCTTTTCACATTGGCCTATTATATAGCGCCACCAGGAGGCCACAAACTGACCTGGCCTGGTGGCCCACCGAGGGGCACTTTTTCTAAGTTTTTAAATGGCTAAAATAACCCATCTACAAGCTCACAACACGTCGCACTATGACGTGTTGTGAGCTCTTACAGTACGTACATTCTGATCTGCTATTTTGAAAAGATTTTTTTAAGATTTGACGATTTTGAAAATGTTTGGCCGTAATGATGACGTGCCAAAAAACAGGGTTTGAATGGTGGCTATACAACCGCAACAACAGTTTTATAGTTTTATACGACAGTTTAATTGAACGTGATGGCTACAACCACAACAACAGCTTTATAGTGTTTAATTGAATGTGATGGCTACAACCACATCAACCGTGTGAAACAAACCATTAGCATCTCTGCCTTTCATTCCCCTCCTTCTCTCTGACACACTTTGTCACTCTCTTATCCATGCTGCTGCTCGCTGTTCTCTTGCGTCATCTCTCTCCATCTGTCTTTCTTTTCCTCCCAAACGTGCACACCCGTCTCGCTCTCTTATCTGTCTCACTCTCTCTCCTACTGTGTGTGTGTGTGTGCGTGCGTGTGTGTGTGTGTGTGCGTGTGGTGTCTTATTCCAGGACTCGGGAGCGTTCCTCTGCGTTATCGACGATTCCAACGAACACATGCTGTCAGTGTGGGACTGTTCCAAAGGGACCAAGCACACCGAGGTTAAGGTAAAATAACACCACATCCAGATTTATGCGCTTGCCTGGCAGTGGCAACCCAACATAAATAACACAACACCCTTTTTATTAAATAACACAACACCCTTTTTATTAAAAGTCACTTGTCCCTATCAGACCCCGTCAAAAAAATCTCCCCGACATCTCCCTGGGGAGACATTACAAAAAAAGGTGTTGGATTCACTCGAGCGTAACCTAAAACCTAACGCTGCACCTCGAACCCAGAAGAACTCTTGAAATTATGACACACTTGCTGCCGCCACGGACGGGTGTACTGTGTCTTTAGCCGCCCGCGCGCCAAGGAGATAAATTAGCATGCACATGCAGCTGTGTGCCCGCCAAACGCCCACTCTAGTAGCCTGCACACACACACATGCAGTAAAGATCCATGAGATCCCTTCACGGAGCATGGAGTCTGTTTAGGGGGGGGGGGAGGGGGAAAGAAGATGGAGGCTACATCGGCAGCGCGTGCCCGTCACATGGGCTTTTGTCCCAAATTTCTCAACTTCCCCGAGAGCAATTGCAAGCGCCGTTGTCACGGCAACGGTGTAAATATTTTAGACAGGGAATTTGTTCAGCGGCGTGTTTGAGTGAGTGAGTTTGTGTGTGTGTGTGTGTGTGTGTGTGACTGTGTGTCTGTGTGTGCATGCGTGCTTGTGAGACTGTGTGTGTGTGTGTGTGTCTTTGTGTGGGTCGGTGGTTGGTGCGTGGGCGAGCGGGGCCACGTGCTATAGATGTAGGGGGTTAGCATAGGTGCATGAGCTCATGTTCTGTCTCCAGTAAGTTGTGCAATGTGCCATTTTTTGTATACTTTTTTTCACAACGTATTTCGCCTATAAGCGTAACGCGTGACAGCAGCAGCGCGGGCCCTCGGGGGCCCTCGGGGGCCCTCCTCGGGTCACGTCCATTCTGCGAGCATGCTGGAGGAGGGGGGGGGGGAGGGGGGGTGTAGGAGTGGACAGGCTAACTGCCCGTGCTATGTAAACATGCGCGTTCGTCCAAGGATCAGATAATTACAGCGTACACCCCCCCCCCTCCCCCCCTCGCCATATAGGAGTGGAACAATCCATATAGGCCACACGGTTACAGTGAGGACATGAATGAATGGGACTTTTGTGCGGGAAACGTTCCCCTCCAGTGCCTCTGTCAACTCCTTTAATCTGCAGCTGACATTTTTATATCGTTATTATGATTTAAGAGCCAGAGCAGTTGAGCAGCTGATAATAGCTTTATTTTCTTCGCGTGGGTTAACCCAGGGCGGCACCGGGAACCCCTTTTGGTGTTTTAAGCACTATGTTATGCTTTAGCTTTAGAAAAATAGCAGATATACAAGCTCATAGCGCGGCACTCGGTGCCGCGCTATGAGCTTATAGATCTGCCATTTTAGAAAAATTGTGAAAATGTGGCGCAAATCTTTGAGCATATATTCTTTCACAGCAAACTTTTTTTATTCAAATCTTTGCTTCTGGGGGGTCCCTGGAACAACATATTTTCAGATGGGGGGGTCGGCAGCCAATTACATATAATTTTTGGTGGTCCTTGAAATGAAAATGTTTGAGAATGACTGACATAGAAACATAGGGTTTTTCAGAAAACTGTCAGGATTTAGAAGGCATTTATAGAATCGTCCTCAGGTTCTAAATGGGTTAAAGACTTCTGTTCCGTGCACGTGTGTTTCAGTGCATGTGCCCACATGCTGCATGTGTGCACACGCACACATGCAGCCACACTTTTTGTTGCCACAGTCGGGCAGAAACCTTGCATCTCCATTCTTCGTCTTGAAGCACTAAGTTATAGAATATATAAACAAAACAAACAATACATATAATATAAAAAATATATACATCATAAAGATACAAAAATACACGATGTGCATGAGCGGTGAAACATAAACAGGAGAGCAGTGTGACTAGAGGACAGTGTGTTCTGTCCCATTCTGACCTGAGATCAGATTCTAAAAATGTCTTCTTTTCTACATCCTGACAGTTCTCTGAAAAAGCTGTTTCTATGTCAGTCGTTCTTCGATTTTTCAAAAATAGCAGACCTACAAGCTCTTAGCGCGCCACTCGGTGGCGCGCTATGAGCTTGTAGATCTGCTATTTTTCAACAGCTAAAGCATGACATGATGCTAACACCAAAAGGGGTTCCCGCGCAACATGGGTTAAAACGTAAACCGGAGAGCAGTGTGACGAGAGGACAGTGTGTTGTTAAAACGTAAACCGGAGAGCAGTGTGACGAGAGGACAGTGTGTTGTTTCTCCAGAGCACCAACGAGGCCGTGTTCGCGGTGGAGTTCAACCCCGACGACAGCACCAACATCATCACCTGTGGCAAGTCCCACGTCTACTTCTGGACGCTGACCGCCGGACAGCTCACCAAGAAACAAGGCATCTTTGGAGTGAGTCTGTGCCTCTTTTCCCCACCCGTTTGGCTGCTACGACGGTAATATGCAATGTGGCCCTAGTCTGGAGTGAGAGTGGAACTATAGTGGGCCCTCTCCAGCTCCAAAGTTGCCCACCCCCTGATGTATACATTGTGTGATATTATTATTTATTTTGTTTATTATTTTGCTGTCCGCGTGTTGGCACAGGACATATTAATTTATTGAAAATTGTGTCTGAATAATCCCCGTAAGGGATGGGCTGAAAAAGGCCAGCCACACAAATAAAATCATTAGTTCATTCAAATCATTCATTCACTGACATTCATCCTAAGCAAACAAACACCATGCAAATCTGTTGAGTCAAACTTAGGTCAACACATTAGCACTGGAGTTGTTGCCTGCATGCAAAGAATAGTTGTTTTCTAATGATCAACACTTTATTTGTGTTTTAACAGATACAAATACCCCCCCCAAAGCTTTACATGTTGTATGAGCTATTGACAGGTATCAATATACTGAATATAGGTACATATTTATAAGGCCTCACTCACACCTTCGCATCTAGCATACAACATTGTTGGATGCTAGATGTAAACAAAGGGTAAGTGTCATGGCCGCCCCAATGCATTTCCAATGGAAGTCACATGGTTTGAGACAACATTTGTGTTGTCTACGGCTTTCGGCTGTGTTTCGACTGCCCCCCCCCCACCCCCCTCATACAACAACAATGTTGTGTCAAACCATGTGACTCCCATTGGAAATGAATTGCGAGCTTGCATCAGTCAACAAGGCTGCGTGCATCAGCTATACAACAATCTGTTGTGCAGGTGTGAGTGAAGCCCTATAGTCAACACAATAATAATAATAGAGAACGCTCCTGTGTTGTTGTTGTTGTTATCCAGTTCATTGTGTTCTCTCTCTTGTTCAGAAATACAAGAAGCCCAAGTTCATCCAGTGTTTTGTATTCAGCCTGACGGGGGAAGTGCTGACGGGAGACTCCGAGGGCAACATCCTGACGTGGGGAAAATCAGCAGCAGACGTGAAGACGCTGGGGAAAGGAGCCAAGGGTAATTAGAATATAGATGCTGCTGAGGCTCAGTAGGCACTGTGAAGATGCTGAGGGAAAGGAGCCACGGGTAATTGGAATGGATCCCGCTCCAAACACTGGGTCGTTGACCGCGCACAGACACATGTTTTGGGGTCACGGACACATTTTTATGGGTCCCTTTATTGTTTTGTTCCCTACATTACATGTTTTATTATTATTATTTAACCCATTCTGACCTGAGATCAGATTCATACGAGGTTTCCACTGGACACACACTGGTCTGATTAACCCATTCTGACCTGAGATCAGATTCTAGAAATGTCAGTCGCTCTTCGATTTTTCAAAAATAGCAGACCTACAAGCTCGTATCGCGCCACTCGGTGGCGCGATATGAGCTTGTAGATCTGCTATTTTTCAATAGCTAAAGCATAACATGATGCTGACACCAAAATGGGTGCCCGTTCAGAATGGGTTAAATATATATATATATATACTGTATATAAATATAAAAATCCCCCAAAAAGAAACCTTTTTCAAAACAAATTCAAGTTCCAATTGGACAACAAAAGTAGTAGTGAAAAACTGAAAACAGACAATCTACAAGCTCACAACGCGACGCAGAAAGCTTGTACCTCTGCTAGTTTTCAGAGTACTTTTTACTCAAATACATTTTTAATTCCGGACTTTTACTTGTAACAGAGTATTTCTACATTGCAGTTACCTTTACTTAAGTCAAACATTTGAGTACATTTTCCACCACTGAAGGCATCCTGCTGGTCCTGAACTAAAGGTATTCCCACGGATGAGTCCCTTTTGAAAAGGGGCACATTTGGTGCAGCTGTCTCAGTATCACACTGTTTTGTCTATCGCTGTATCAGCCGCAACTTGTCGCAATGTGGAAGGACAGACTCCTAGGGGGCAGACGCTGGTTCAACGGGACAGACTTTGAGTTTGTGGATCTGCTATTTTCAAATGGGTGAAATGTATATGGCTGGTTAATGTATGTTTTGTAATAATAATCTAAATCTACAGTAATCTACCAAGTAAATATATTAATAGTAAC
>NC_139716.1:10323790-10353790 GCF_964188405.1 Protomyctophum parallelum | reverse complement strand
GGTTGCCAGTTCGAACCCTGTGGGCTCCCCCAGAGTTACTGTCGAAGTGTCCTTGAGCAAGACACTGAACCCCTAATTGCTCCCGATGTGCTAGTTGGTGCCTTGCATGGTTTCCGCTGCCATCGGTGTATGAATGTGTGTGTGAATGGGTGAATGTAATGCACAATCTCTGTAAAGCGCTTTGGATAAAGGCGCTATATAAATGCACCATTTACCATTTACACAAAAGTAGCAGATTGGCGGCTAGAATGTTCACCGGGCCCGAAAGCAAGATTGACAGCTCGGGCCCTCCCCCCCGCCCGCCACGGTGAACACTGAACGGAACCGTGAATGACCACTTCCAACCGCAGCTATTCGAAATACTGTAGTAGGGTGTAGGCTGCTACTCACATAAGTTGCGCCTGCCTGTGGCTGCCCCTGTGACAATGAATGGGACAGCCTCGGAAAGTTGATTAAGTACTGTACATTTTTCAGTTCCAAGTGGTAAAGTTAACATGGTCATGTGTCCGTCTTTACTGTTGTTGTCTTTCACCGGCATGCGACTTCACTTCACTCACCTCAAAGGCTCCAGTCAAGTGTGGATGGAGCTGTTCTGTCGCCCTTCCAATTCCACCTGTACTCCATCGTGCCCCCTCTTTTGAAAGTGTCTGTTATGTCTTGTTTCGACTGTTCAAAGAATCAAAACTCAACTTTACCCGGCGACTGCAGAGTCTGCAGTGCCAACAACGGTTGACAGCCACACCGGACAGACCGGAGCAAATACGTCTGTACTCTGTAACGTGCAGCCAGTAAGCAGCCCAGTTTAAACACACTCTTTCCGGCGGGCGCCGCGAAGGGCCCTTCACAATAAAGCGTCTCCCTTTACCTCCCAATGAAGTACATTTTATACTGCTTATTATTGACAGGAAATGTAGTCTTAGGGCCGATTCATACTCCTATTTTAGAGCCGAATATAAGTCGGTTCGGCGCTGTAGAGCCTACAATGTGACGTCATTTGAGGTTCGGGGGGGGCGGGTACCGTCCTAAAGTCGGCTCTTCGGTGCTACTGAAAAATTTTGACGAGCCAAAATCATTTCGGCACTACAGCGCCGAAACAGCGGTAAAATAGGAGTATGAATCGGCCCATGTCGCGGAAAACGTAACGTGTTTGTGGGAGAGAGAGCCAGAGAGAGAGATAGAGAGAGTTTACAGTTTACTACCACAGTAGGAGCGGCCCTGATGTGACTGCATTTGCTGCTTCCCCTATATCTTCCGCACCTGGATCCACAAACACTGCGGAAAGCGACGCGTTTTGAGCTTGTATACATCTGCAAACTTTTGCTGTTTTTGAATTTGAATCCTGACAAAGTAACGACGTATGACTCTTGACACCTGACAGAGACGGACAATGTTCTCTTTTCTCTCTTGCCACCTCCCCCCTCCCCCCCGCTCCCCGTGACAATGACAGGTGGCTGGTCCTTGACCTGCAGACCAGGGAACTGGTCTCCGAATTCGTCGACGGGAACGAGCAGCTGTCTGTCATGAGATACTCCCCAGGTCAGAGCTCAGTGCTGTGTCAGAATCTCAGTGTGACTTGCAGTGCGTGCGTGTGTGCGTGCGTGCGTGTGTGTGTGTGTGCGTTTTGTGCTTGACACTCACACAACCTCTGTTCTGCTTTCTGGTGACTGTGTCGTGTGGTTTCACCCTGACGCGAGCCTTACACACACACACACACACACACACACACACACACACACACACACACACACACACACACACACACACACACACACACACACACACACACACACCAGGAAGTCACTTCTCATTGACGTACTGATGAGTACGAGAAGGTTGCCTTTTGTGAAATTGCTACAAATAATATTAACCCATTAAGACCTGAGACCGATTCTACAAATGTCTTCTTAAATTAGGTTTGGCCACGGACGCCAATCTCAAAATATTTTTGTTCTAGGGACCCCCAGAAGATAGAGCTCATAGCACGGCACGAAGTGATTTTTGAATAGCCAAAGTAATGGTAAAATAATGGTTAAAGTGGTTCAAATATAGCTCAAATCTAAAAAATAGACATTTGTATTGAATGGGTTAACTTTTTAATTCTTTCTTTTTAATGTAATTCTTTCACATATCTTTTGCTGTGAATTTGAGACCCTCAGGGGGGAAAAGACCTCAGGTCAATTTGGATTCACAATTTTTGCAAGCACAATTTTGTAACGCATGTTTTTCTTTTTTTCCTTTTCTTTTTTCCCTGAACCGAACTGAGATGCTCTCCTGTGTTGATTTAGGCAAACGCTGATTTAGTTTTAGTCATAGTCTCTTGAGTCAAATTGAATTTAGTTTTAGTCATGTTTCAGTCATCTGAAATGTTTTAGTGTTAGTCTAGTTTTAGTCGATTAATATCACACGATTATAGTTGACTAAATCTACAGTTCATTTTGTCGATTAAAATATATTTTTGGCAGGCCTCGAAAGCGTCATAAATGGCAGATTATACACTTTTACACTGAAAATGCATTTGCATGAAAAATGCCCTGGATAGCAAAAGGTTTACAAAATGCATACAAAAACAAAAAACTAACTTTATAGAGATTTTATGAAATACAGGACAAAGAGTGTTTCAGAGCACACACTAACAGGCTCTTTATGTTATCAGGCTTAAATCATGGATTTAGTTGAACTACGAACATTATTAGTTGTGTACAGAGCGAAAAACGAATTGTTACCAAAACAGTTGCAGAAGTTAGTTATTTGAGTTTAGCTCAGAGAGGATGAGGTCCATAGAAGAAGATAGGATTTTAAACATCTGTTTGCTCGACAACATTAAAACAAATGTGTACTTTGTTACAGGTATAAAGTTAGGAAATTCTCAAAACCAAGAGTTGAAGAGTTCAAGTTGTACAACAGTGTTTCAGGCAGCTTAAGAAAGTGTTTAAAAGGGGAAAAGATTATAAATTATGAATTGGTTGTTCTCTCTTTTTTTGGTTGTTTTGTTTTGTTTTATTTTTTCTCTCTCCTTTTTATTTGATGTAATTATAGTGAAGTAATGGTTGGTTGGTAGCAGTGCATCAATTATTTGATGATGTTTTTTTATGATAGATAGGGGCAGGTAAAAGTAAGATTTATCTTCTTCCTGCTCCTTTTCTCATAAATTAAATGAAATAAATAAAGATTAAATGAAATGGAGAAAAGAAAAAGCACATCTACAAGCTCACAACATGTCACAGCGCGACACGTTGTGAGCTTGTAGATCGGCTATTTTCAGCATGCAAACCAACCATAAAATGACTTATTTTTTCTCCACTAGCCCCTCCCGGACATTTTAGTCTAGTTTTAATTTGTTGATGAAATTCTGTATAGTTAGTCATGATAGTTTTTGTCATCAAAAACGAATTCAACCCTGTCTGTGTGTGGTGCTCTCCTGTCTTTCTAGATGGAAGCTTTTTGGCGGTGGGCTCTCACGACAACTTCATTTATATCTACACTGTGACAGAATGTGGTCGGCGCTACACTCGCTTTGGCAAGTGCAATGTGAGTGAGAGGAATTCCAGAGCTCTGGTGGTAGTGGGCGGCAACATTATGTTAATGATGGCCTTTATGTTCCAATACAGTGCCTTTGATTGTCTTAATATATTCCTCATAGCAGATTGTATCACGCTGTTCCTGTTTTTATCTGTCCAAGGGTCACTCCAGCTTCATCACTCATCTCGATTGGTCCAAAGACGGGAAGTACATTATGTCCAATTCGGGCGACTATGAGATCCTTTACTGTAAGTGTGATCAGATTCAGCCATCTTAGCGTCGCTTTCTCCAGGTTGCAAATCGATGACACGTTGGCACGTTTGTTGTGCACGTTTTGTCGTGCTTGAGAAACGATTTGATTTGATTACGAAATTATGGCAACGGTGAAAAGTAACTTAAGTAAATGTACTTGAAACGGGATATCCTGCATAATGAGTATTTTTTACTTTTGGTGCTTTAAGTACATTTTGATGCCAATACTTAATTCCAGACTTTTGCTTGCAACAGAGTATTTCCACATTTCAGTATTGATACTTTTACTTAAGTAAAGAATGTGAGTACTTTTCCCACCACTGTCTGCAGGGGATGTGGCCGGGGGGTGTAAACTGTTGAGGAACCGCTTCGAGAGCAAAGACAGGGAATGGGCGTCCTACACCTGCGTGCTGGGCTTCCATGTCATGGGTGAGAGAGACCATGAATTTGCCACACGATTATAATTTCTTTAGCGGAAATAGCAGATCTACAAGCTGCACAAGGCGTCGCTTTGCGATGCGTTGTGAATTTGTATACTATTTGTATATCTTCACCATTCGCTGTATGACTATGGGCATTTTATGGGTTAACCAGGGATTAAATTATCGAATCAAAACGGATGCTTTTCTGCCTTTTGAAAGTGACAGAGCTTCCAGCACACACACACACACACACACACACACACACACACACACACACACACACACACACACACACACACACACACACACACACACAGCTAATATCCTAAAGCCAGTATTGTTGCTGTTGTGTTCCAGGTGTGTGGCTGGAAGGCTCAGATGGAACAGACATCAACGCGTTGTGTCGCTCCCACAGTGAGAAGGTGGTCGCCGTGGCCGATGACTTCTGCAAAGTCCATCTCTTCCAGTACCCGTGTCCAAAACTAAAGGTCAGGCTCCTCTTCCTTATAGCCACCGGTACTTACACTAGAGCAGCACCAGAATCAAACAACAACAGCAAAAGGCAAGCATTGAGCTGAGACCTTCCAATGGTCTGCCAGCGGCAACTGCACTGAGTTCCTTGACAGAACTTGCTCCGTGCCATGTCTGTACCAAGAGCGAGCAACACTAAAGCAACCAAGTCAACCCTTCATTCACCAGGGTTCGCCAGGGTCTATTGGTACCCTTCCATTTCTTCCTGAATCCTCCTTTACACCAAATCTCTTTGCTACAAGCTCACAGCAGTGTGTTGCAACACGATGCCTTGTTAACTTAGTTGTAGATCGTGGTTTTTGTGCAATGTTCACCAAGTGGCTAAATCATTTTAATACACTGCCACAGCTGAGTTGAATATACAGTATGTGCAATTGCGCATAAGGCTGAATGCTATAGGCTGAATAAAATATGGTGACTTGGATCTCCATTTACAAAGCAGTATTTATTATAGTAGATCATGTTCGTTCCTTACGCACAGACATGTCACCTGATAGGTGTGATTGGATCTGACTGACAGGCTGTGGTGAGTCATCATCATCATCATCATGGAAACCTCATATGTCCAAAACTGTCAACGTCATTTTCTCCAAACCTCGTCTCTTTTCTTCACACCCTTTTGCCAGGCGCCGAGCCACAAGTACGAGGGCCACGGCAGCCACGTCACCAACGTGTGCTTCACCCACAACGACAGCCACCTGCTCTCCATGGGGGGGAAGGACACCTGCATCCTCCAGTGGCGGGTGGGGAGGGCCAGAGGCATGGGAGACAGCCGGGAGAGACTCACCTCCGCGTCCTCCACCAGCTCCCCAGAACCTGCCACTGGGACTGGGTAGACGGGCGAGGAGGAGGGAAGGAGCTGAACATGTTGTTGTTGGAAGAGAGAGAAATGTTTGCTCACAGAGAGAGAGAGAGAGAGAGAGATGCGTGCAACATAGAAAGAGAATTGGGCACCAGTCACATGTATCGTCAGTCAGGTCTCTGTGTAGTAATACGTCTTCTATCAAGAATGGGATATATTACAGTGAAACGTCTGAACAGTGTGATATGTAGTCATCGGAACATGGAATTTTTTTTTCCTTCTGTCAAACATATCTTGTGAATTTCATTAAGTGGTCAGAAGTGGTGGATTATTAGCCTAATAGCCTGTATAAAACCTGACTTTATTTTCTGATGTGTCATGGGTTTCAGTGAACATTCCATCCTGTATTTTCATTTCTAATTACACAGACTTACCAAACTGCTGCCATGAGAGGCTTTACGATTACGTTTACTCTAAGAATAAATGTTCCTAATATGCATATTGTTTTTTAAAGTTCTTAGGAATTTCAGTGTTTGGTCAATATCTCAGCTAATATCAAACTATTTGTGCTTGCATTATACAGACTGTGACAAACTTGTTAGTTGGAATTGATATTCAAGAATATCCGACTGTAAAAGTAGACCAATGATTTTGGAATTCATTGCATTGATTACTTTTGTTCACTTTTATGTATTTAATAAAACATTGGAAGCACTGTGATATTCTGTCGCACAAGATAGAAGACCAACTTAACACAATAAAATCGAACTGACTCTGACTTTTGGTTATTTTCTTGTATTTATTTACATGTTTGGAAAAGTACTTGTCTTTAAAAATCATTAGCAGCACATTACTTTATGATATTGATAAAAGATTAAGGAATTGTATTTGTGTAATTATTCAGGCAACTGTGTTGGCAACCACTAACCACATGAATAACAAGTAGAAGGTCCATAGGATATTGGACTGCATGCCAAACTCCTTCACCTGACGTGAATCAGTCCTTGCTGTGACTTCTTCAAGTGGCTGGTAAGCTTATCCCAGGTAAGGTTCTCAGTGATGTGAACTTGGAAAGTCACTGATCCTCTCCTCAGCAATGATGTAGATGAGGGCTTGCTCTCTCTCTCTATGGCCTCCTGACGTCCAGGGTGAGGTTGATTGATTGATTGACTGACACATGTTTATGGACAAAATGCATAAATCCAAAGGATCAAATAGGCTACATTACAATAAAGCTCAAGAGCTTGTTTCCAGTATGCCATATACATGCTCATGTAATCTCACATGTCGCTTTCACCAAGTTGGAGCTGTGCAAAGTGTGCATGACCACACACATGACCTACGTGTAGGGAGTAGACTAGTAAAGGAGGCTCAGAACCCTGGGCAACTTGAGCCCATCCTCACCTGGCATCGACCCGACAGAGTCCAGGGTCCAGCTGAACAGGCTGGGCTTGGTGTCAGGACTGGAGGGGGGGCTAAAGTGTTGTTCAGTGAATGATCAGTTGTATAGGCCTACAGACAGTATTCTCACATGATAAGAGCTCTGCTGTGGTTAGGTTTAAACCCTTTGTTCTTTTTCATACTTTGTTCATCATAAGATGCATTCTCTGTTCCTGACTTATGGTCTTATCCAACTAATCCTAAATCAATAGCCAGGTCTTTATTTCAATCTCTTCCATTATATAATAATACTAATAATACAGGGCTTGACATTAAGGCTTGTCTGCTTGCCCGGGACAAGTAATAAATCTTCCCCGGACAAGTGCATTACAATTTTATTCGTCCGTTGGACAAGTGACTCTTGATTTCACTTTTTCTGTGACTCTCCTATAGCAGACAACAACATTGTCTGGCACTATTGTCTGGCTTTCCTAATAATCACCTTCCCAATATTGTTAATAGCGCTAGAATGTCTGTGATCTTACATACATTTCATGTATTCCAAATACACAGCCATAGATCGGTCACAGACAGTTAGCAGACTGACCACGTCGGCGTTTAAACTACAGTACTGCGTGCATACAACTAACCCAGTATTTAATTCCCAAGATTGGAGTCAGATATTGTCTTCTAGTTTCATATCCATTTGAGAGTTCTGGCAGAAAACGTGTTAAGTAAAATATCGCCACTTTTCCACGAAGAAAAGGTGGACAGGGAACAGTCGATGTTTGGGAAGCACAAACACAATTGACAGGTGTGTTGCAAAGTGGAGATATTTTACTAAATACACTATTCTGCCAGAACTTTCAAATTAAACTATTCCCCAAAACTACTCCAAGTCTTAGGAATTAATTATTGGTGAGTGCACGTGTACGCAGTGCTACAAGTTTAAAAGCCAACAAGGTCGATCTGCTAACCGTGCGTGGATAGGACTGTGAATTTGGAATACATAAAATGTATTTAAGATCACAGACATTCTAGGGCTATTCACTTGTAACCTGAGAATATTCAACTAATATTCAAACATGTATTCACCAAAACCCAACTTACAGTTATAGTTGATTTAAGATGTATTTGTGTGTGCTCGTGCTCCGGACAAGTGACTTTTGTGCCCGGACAAGTGAATGGGAAAAGTACTTTGCCTCAAAAAGTTAATGTCAAGCCCTTGTAATAATAACCGAGATTGCACAAATAAAATTGTATCATCAATAGGCCTATTTTACAATTAGCCTATTCGTCTCCGGCAGTACGTTACAGATGGCACTAGAGGGCGGTGCGGTACAAATAATTGTCAATGTCGGCTACTGTAGTAGCTCAATGTACTCAGTGTACTATCACCATCATGATTGGTGAAGCTGTAAAACTCCACTGGCTACAGTGGCTAGTGTAGATATAGCCCGTCATGGTGGTTATTATGGTTATGGCTATGGTTTCTACCAATATTACATTTTATTCTGGATTTTGTAAGGCATTTATGTATAAAGGCTGCGGGAACAGCAGCTTGGCAACATGGCAGCAGCATGTGGTTGACATGCAAATAAAGAATGACAAGACTGTGTTGCTTGCTTCCATACAAAGAGAAAGAATTCGAAGGGATTAACATTTACATTTAAAGACACATAGCATCAGTCATAGCCTACTCACTGAAATGGTAGCACAATATGCAGTGTCGTTTCATGACTTCGGTGTGTGTAACTGTGTATGTTGCCTGTATGCATTGTGTAGTGTCGAGTGTATAGGTTTTTACACTTGTATGGCTATAAATGAATTCAATGAACATTGCTGCAAAAATAAAAGTATAGTGGCATTACGTTTAATAATCACAGTATTTGTAGCCTACTAATAAGGCCCAATAAAAAAACGTATTATATTTATATAATGTATATACAACTCAATGTTTTTTTTTGTGCGCGCGTTATTGCGTGTATATCACACGTGTGATTCGTGTGTGTGTGTGTGTGTGCGCGCGTGTGTGTGTGCGTTCGCGCGCTTGCGTGTGTGTGTGTGTGTATCGGAGATTCCCGATTATAATTTCCGAAGATGACGTTAACAAACAGTAGAGGAAGAGGAGGATGAGAGGGGGGGGGGGTACATGCGCGCGCACGCGCGCGTACCGAGCGGAGAGGTGGTGATGAAGAGGAGGATGAAGCTGGGAACGGAGGATGAGGGAGGAAGAGTGGTGGTGGTAGAGTAAAGAGAGAGAGAGAGAGAGAAAGAGAGAGAGAGACAGGGAGAGAGAGAGAGAGAGGGGCAGAGAGAGAGAGAGGGGCAGAGAGAGAGAGAGAGGGGCAGAGGGAGAGAGAGGGGCAGAGGGAGAGAGAGAGAGAGAGAGAGAGGCAGAGAGAGAGAGAGAGGCAGAGAGAGAGAGAGAGGGGCAGAGGGAGAGAGAGAGAGAGAGAGAGAGGCAGAGAGAGAGAGAGAGAGGCAGAGAGAGAGAGAGAGAGGCAGAGAGAGAGAGAGAGGCAGAGAGAGAGAGAGAGGGGCAGAGAGAGAGAGAGAGGGGCAGAGGGAGAGAGAGGGGCAGAGGGAGAGAGAGAGAGAGAGAGAGAGAGGCAGAGAGAGAGAGAGAGGCAGAGAGAGAGAGAGGCAGAGAGAGAGAGAGAGAGAGAGGGGCAGAGAGAGAGAGAGAGGGGCAGAGGGAGAGAGAGGGGCAGAGGGAGAGAGAGAGAGAGAGAGAGAGAGAGAGAGAGAGAGAGAGAGAGATAGAGAGAGAGACTTTAAGGGCCGTGCTGCTGCTGGCGATTGGTTTTCCGTTGACCTCCACTTCATACGTTGACCTCCACTTCATACGTTGACCTCCACTTCATACTTTGACCTTTGACCTCCACTTCATACTTGCCGCTGAAGTTTCCAGTCAAACCAGAGATCTTCAACTCTGCGGTTGTGATGTTCAGGGTAGCCTGCCCTGGAGGAATGCGTTGACATGGTTGGTTAAGCCTGTCACAATTATCATTAATCACAATGTGTCAGAATCTTTTCTATTCACCTTTAAAGAAAATGTATGTGTTGAAAGCATTTCATAAATATTCAAAGACATGCAAACATAACAGACCCACAAGCTCACAACGTGGCACAATTTGTGAGCTTGTCGATCTTTTCGTATACAATTATTAAATAATGGTTTGTTTTGGCCATGGTATATTATTTATTTGGATCATTCGTAACAATCATTGTCAGTAACGTCTTTGTCAGTTATTTGTCATAACTGCCCTGTCCACACACACACACACACACACACACACACACACACACACACACACACACACACACACACACACACACACACACACACACACACACACCCACCCATGAGGAGAGACAACAACAATGACACAATGCATCACAGGAACAAGGACAACAGTTAGGTTAAAACGTTTCAATAAATTAATCGTCCAAATATTCCACTTCTTTTGTTGAAAATGGCAGATCTATAAAGATATGGCATGGTACAGTACACATATTGTCTCTGTCGGGTGGCAGAAACCTCATATGTCCAAAACTGCTACTTTTCAGGATTCAAATTCCAAAGTAGTTAAAGTAGCAGATCTACAAGCTCGTATCGCGCCACCAAGTGGCGCGATACAAGCTTGTAGATCTGCTACTTTTCAGGATTCAAATTCCAAAGTAGTTAAAGTAGCAGATCTACAAGCTCGTATCACGCCACTTGGTGGCGCGATACGAGCTTGTAGATCTGCTACTTTTCAGGATTCAAAGTCCAAAGTAGTTAAAGTAGCAGATCTACAAGCTCGTATCGCGCCACCAAGTGGCGCGATACGAGCTTGTAGATCTGCTACTTTTCAGGATTCAAATTCCAAAGTAGTTAAAGGAGCAGATCTACAAGCTCGTATCGCGCCACCAAGTGGCGCGATATGAGCTTGTAGATCTGCTACTTTTCAGGATTCAAATTCCAAAGTAGTTAAAGGAGCAGATCTACAAGCTCGTATCGCACCACCAAGTGGCGCGATACGAGCTTGTAGATCTGCTACTTTTCAGGATTCAAATTCCAAAGTAGTTAAAGGAGCAGATCTACAAGCTCGTATCGCACCACCAAGTGGCGCGATACAAGCTTGTAGATCTGCTACTTTTCAGGATTCAAATTCCAAAGTAGTTAAAGTAGCAGATCTACAAGCTCGTATCGCGCCACCAAGTGGCGCGATACGAGCTTTGTAGGTCTGCTATTTTTGGAAAAATCGAAGAACGACTGACATTTTTAGAATCTGATCTCAGGTCAGAATGGGTTCATCAGACCAGTGTGTGCCCAGTGGAAACCTCGTATGAATCTGATCTCAGGTCAGAATGGGTTAATAGAATGCATGTATTATTTATTTTTGTCTGAAATGTATTAAGACATCTGAAGAGTAAAGTGTAAACATTGTCTCCAGTCTCGGTTTGTTTTAACCTCCTGACTTTACTGCTAAGAACAGGCTAAGCAGGATGAGGCCTCAAGGCTGGAGCGCACGCACGCACACACAAACACACGCACGCATACACACGACCAAATGTCTCTAAAACATGATGTCACCGAAGACTAAATGATCCTAGGCTACCTCGCACTTGTTTAACAACAAACCAGTTAAGAATGGGGTGAAAACATTGCAAATTATGCACACTTGATCCTGCAAAGTTATGGGCTACTAATTTGCCCAAGTATTTTTTATTTATGTATTATTATTATTATTATGATTATTATGTACGGTAATAACATATTAATCCATTCTGGCCGGGAACCCATTTTGGTGTTATCATCATGTTATGCTTTAGCTATTGAAAAATAGCAGACCTACAAGCTCATAGCGCGCCACGGAGTGGCGCGCTATGAGCTTGTAGGTCTGCTATTTTTTTTTAATCGACTGACATAGAAACATAGCTTTTTCAGAAAACTGTCAGGATGTAGAAGAACATTTTTAGAATCTGATCTCAGGTCAGAATGGATTAGTGATGTAGAAAGCCTTACATGGTCCTCTGTGGCGTGAAGTGACAGACCCCAGAGCATGATGGTCTTGCTCTTCTTGTCGTCCCCTTGCTCTCTCCTGTAATCTTGCTCGGGGAAGTCTCCGTCAGAGTGATAACCATCTTCTGATCGATCGCTGTTCCGCCGTTTCCTCCCTCGTGGCTGTGGGCAGTGGGCACGGGGCAATTAATCAACATGTAATCAAAACAAAGCTACACTTGACGACACTGGGCCTGTCACAATTACATAATGGCATATTGAAGATAATAGACTCTTTCAAACATACATTTAAAACAGATCCACAAGCTCATGACGATGCTGTGTCTCATTATTAAGTATCATTATTAAATATCTCAGTAACTTGTTATTTGCCATCTCTGCACAGTTTTGTCTCCATCTCTGCAAATTTTATTTGTATTTATATGTTCAATGTCAAAAACACACAAAATAAATCATTAATCGCAATTACTTGGATGACAATTAATCATCAAGTTAAATGTCATGTTGCTGACAGGCTTAACCCATTTTGGTGTTGGCATCATGTCGTGCTTTAGCTATTGAAAAATAGCAGACCTACAAGCTCATATCGCGCCACCGAGTGGTGCGATAGGTCTGCAATTTTTTTTTAATTGAAGACACTTTTAGAATCAGAATGGGGTTAATAATGAAACTGTCAGGATGTAATAGACATGTTTAGAATCTGATCTCAGGTCAGAATGGCTTAATGATTAGTGATATTATTCCCAGTGACATTACCTCCGGACTGTCTCGGCTGCTGCAGCGTTCTCCTTCGTGGCGGTCACTCCGCCTGTCCTGTCGGTCCTCTCCGGAGCGCCGTGAGTCGTGACTGCGTTCCTGGTCCCTGTCGCGTCTCTCGCGCCTCTCCGAGTCATCATGTGACTGCTCAGAGGAGGAGCCATACCTGCCAGTGCGTTTAGTGCGGCCAAGCCTGTTTACAACAAAACAGCACTTAGGTCACCGAGGCCACATTTCTCATTAACAAGATATAGGAAGGTAAAGGTAAAACAGAACAAAGCTGTACCACCGAGGTAAATCATATCTACTCGTCACAGTGCATCTCAACAATACAATTTAACCCATTCGGAACGGGAACCCATTTTGGTGTTGGCATCATGTCGTGCTTTAGCTATTGAAAACGCACCCATTTTGGTGTTGGCATCATGTTATGCTTTAGCTATTGAAAACGCACCCATTTTGGTGTTGGCATCATGTTATGCTTTAGCTATTGAAAACGCACCCATTTTGGTGTCAGCATCATGTTATGCTTTAGCTATTGAAAACGCACCCATTTTGGTGTCAGCATCATGTTATGCTTTAGCTATTGAAAACGCACCCATTTTGGTGTTGGCATCATGTTATGCTTTAGCTATTGAAAACGCACCCATTTTGGTGTCAGCATCATGTTATGCTTTAGCTATTGAAAACGCACCCATTTTGGTGTTGGCATCATGTTATGCTTTAGCTATTGAAAACGCACCCATTTTGGTGTTGGCATCATGTTATGCTTTAGCTATTGAAAACGCACCCATTTTGGTGTTGGCATCATGTTATGCTTTAGCTATTGAAAACGCACCCATTTTGGTGTCAGCATCATGTTATGCTTTAGCTATTGAAAACGCACCCATTTTGGTGTCAGCATCATGTTATGCTTTAGCTATTGAAAACGCACCCATTTTGGTGTCGGCATCATGTTATGCTTTAGCTATTGAAAACGCACCCATTTTGGTGTCAGCATCATGTTATGCTTTAGCTATTGAAAACGCACCCATTTTGGTGTCAGCATCATGTTATGCTTTAGCTATTGAAAACGCACCCATTTTGGTGTCGGCATCATGTTATGCTTTAGCTATTGAAAACGCACCCATTTTGGTGTCAGCATCATGTTATGCTTTAGCTATTGAAAACGCACCCATTTTGTTGTCAGCATCATGTTATGCTTTAGCTATTGAAAACGCACCCATTTTGGTGTCAGCATCATGTTATGCTTTAGCTATTGAAAACGCACCCATTTTGGTGTCGGCATCATGTTATGCTTTAGCTATTGAAAACGCACCCATTTTGGTGTTGGCATCATGTTATGCTTTAGCTATTGAAAAATAGCAGATCTACAAGCTCATATCGCGCCACCGAGTGGCGCGATACGAGCTTGTAGGTCTGCTATTTTTTTTTAAATTGAAGAGCGACTGACATTTTTAGAATCTGATCTCAGGTCAGAATGGGTTCATCAGACCAGTGTGTGTCCAGTGGAAACCTCGTATGAATCTGATCTCAGGTCAGAATGGGTTCATCAGACCAGTGTGTGTCCAGTGGAAACCTCGTATGAATCTGATCTCAGGTCAGAATGGGTTCATCAGACCAGTGTGTGTCCAGTGGAATCCTCGTATGAATCTGATCTCAGGTCAGAATGGGTTCATCAGACCAGTGTGTGTCCAGTGGAAACCTCGTATGAATCTGATCTCAGGTCAGAATGGTTTAAAGAAATAACCATAAAAAGTAGCGCGTAGCGCGCCACTCGGTGGCGGCGCGCTACGAGCTTGTAAGTCTGCTATTTAAAAAAAAATCTCACACACACACACACACAGACAGACAGACAGACAGACAGACAGCAGACCTACAAGCTCGTATCGCGCCACTCGGTGGCGCGATACGAGCTTGTAGATCGGCTATTGAAAAATAGCCGATCTACAAGCTCGTAGCGCGCCACCGAGTGGCGCGATACGAGCTTGTAGGTCTGCTATTTTTGAAAGAATCGAAGAACGTCTGACATTTCTACAATCTGATCTCAGGTCAGAATGGGTTCATCAGACCAGTGTGTGTGTCCCAGTGGAAACCTCGTATGAATCTGATCTCAGGTCAGAATGATTTAAAAAACAAATTCACAATCCATCGTTTTCTCTGATGAGCTTTTTTACAACCGCTGCTCTCCTTGTTAATTACAGTATGAAAACAACTCTACCTCCTCTGTGACACAGCAGTGTAGTATTGACAGTACAACATGTGGAATGCAGCCAGGCTAGCCTGCTCACACATTAACCTGGTCTAATTGTTGCACAGTTATTTAATAAATCATTCAGTGCATTTATATCTGTGTTTGTTACATTTTGTTTTACAAAGTTGGGAAAGTAATGTTTAAGTCAAGCCTTGATGTTGCCTTACACAAAATAATGATTCCAGACTCCACACAGTGAGGCATACAGCTTAACCCATTCTGACCTGAGATCAGATTCTAAAAATGTCCTCTACATCCTGACAGTTTCATTAATTACCCATTCTGACCTGAGATCAGATTCTAAAAGTGTCTTAGGTTTTTCAAAAATAGCAGAGCTACAATGGGGAACCCCTTTTGTTGTGCTTTAGCTATTGAAAAATCTTTTAAAAAAATCAAACAGACAGACCTGTGAGATGCATTATCCTACAGACAGACAGACAGACAGACAGACAGACAGACAGACAGACAGACAGACAGACAGACAGACAGACAGACAGTCTCCTCTCATCCCACTAACCTCACTGAGCTAGCGTTAGCATTAGCGTTAGCATGTCAACACAAAGACAGTCACTGTCACTGCATTCCGTGGAGACATTCAGTTGCTTCTCCAAACATGATGACTGTCCTCTCTGATTGTTGTGTAAACTCTCTGGAGACACAGCATGTGCATGCAGGTTTGTGCAATGCAGACTAGAGAATATAAGACACAGTTTATCTGAATCACTGCTTTGCTACAGCCACCCTCCTCCTATGGAGCAACAACATCCTCTCTGGTGTTCACTTCCTGCCGGTCCGTCAGCAGCACACTCCCCCTGTTCCAGACAGAATGTTAACCCCATGAGTGCTTTCTTTTAAAACAAGACAAAACAAACTCCTAAAAAATGAGTTATGAAGTAACAAAAACGTTTTTAAACAGAAAACATGAAACCAAAAAATATTATATACCCAACCGGGTTACACAGACACAGAGAGGGGGGGGCTAGAGAAAGCAATATGAGATATTTTATAATAATAATAATAATAATAAATTGTATTTATAACGCACTTTACATTTGAAACAAATCTCAAAGTGCTACAGGCAGAAAATTACCTTGTGATTAGCAGACAGCCAAAAGTAAAACATAAAACATAAATTTGTTTTGGCCATCCAATTATTTAACATCTAATATGAATACACGGTTTTCTGAAAAGTCTTGTTTTCAAATAATTGCAATGCATACAATTGAATAAAGAATAGCCTACTATATGTGCATGCGTCTGTCTGTCTGCCTGTCTGTCTGTCTGTCTGTCTGTCTGTCTGTCTGTCTGTCTGTCTGTCTGTCTGTCTGTCTGTGTGTGTGTGTGTGTGTGTGTGTGTGTGTGTGTGTGTGTGTGTGTTTGTGTGTTTTTCAAAAATAGCAGACCTACAAGCTCGTAGCGCGCCACTCGCACTATGAGCTTGTAGATCTGCTATTTTTTTTTAAAGGTACCTCTCTAGACTCACTTTCTTACGCTGAATCAGAATATTGCAATGACGAGACTGTCTGACCTCAGGAAAGTGGTGAAAAAGGGCGCCAAAGTTTGTATGGGCCCTTAATATCCAGTAGCTTAGAAGCCTTAGAGAGGTTAGACAAATAACGAAACATTTTCTTTCAATGGGACCAATTCCATTAAATCCAGCTGGAAAAAGTGAGTCAGAAAAAGTGGTGTTTGAAAAATAAATAAATTATTTGAGCGAGCGACGGGAGTGGGTTCCCCAGATTCAGCTTCACCTTCTGAACAAAAGTATGTCTTGTTTGAAACAAAACGACTTTGGGAAAGGGCCTAAAGGTGGCGCTAACGGTTAAACTACAGGGAGTGTTGTGCATTTTCTTTTTAAAATACCTTTCTAGACTCACTTTTTCCCGCTGAATCCGAATATATCAACGACGAGACTGTCTGACGTTGGGAAAGTGGTGAAAAAGGGCGCCAAAGTTTGTAAAAATGGCACCAATGCATCCAAAAAGAAGATATTTCCTATTATTTTTTCTAATCAAGGGGCATGTATTCCCACTTACTTTTTTGCCCCGATTCCAATGGTGGTGGTCTCATCTCTCTACGACGTCAGGAAGTGGGTGTAAACGGCTACTTCCTGTCCCCAGCCCCCCGAAACCTTCTGGAAAAAACCGAGACCATTTTCGGACTCAGCACGACGAGCCGAACACGCCGATATGTGTTTCCCAGCACAGGGACTTACGGTTATCTTAATTGGCTAGTTAATTGGTTAGTTTTCAACGCGCGATAGCTCGAGAACGATAAGTCCGTCAGCCAAGTAATTTACATGGGCGTGTTCAGTTTTTCGAGATCTTCGCTCTGATATGTCCGCCATTGTCGTGCGACACCCGTAGCAAAAGTTTTCCAACTATCATGTGTAAAGCGGAAGCCTTATAGACATGGTGAAGCTGACAGTGTATTGAAGGGGGAATTGAAATTTTAAAATTTGAGAACCACACATCCGTGCGCGGGGAGACACATATCAGCACGTTCGTCTAATCGATAGCTACGCGTGGATGCAAGGCACGCCCATTTTCGACGTTTGTGGGAGGAGCTATCGCGCCTCAAAGTGTAACCCTAGGGTTAGGAATTACACGACCGTGTGTGGAGAACCACATATGAACCACATATCAGATTGTTCGTCTTGACAAGCTATATAACATACTAAAAGATGGGCCCGTAATATATAAGGGTTTTTGACTTATAAGCGTTAAAGTGGTTAGACAAATAACAAAACATTTTCTTTCAACGGGACCAATTCTATTAGATCCAGCTGGAAAAAGTGAGTCGGAAAAAGTGGTGTTTGAAAAATTATTTAATTAATTGAGCTTTTGGGGCTAAAAAAACGTGTCTCTTTTGATTTGGCGGAGAGTTGGCAATGTCGTAGGGCTACGAAACCCATTCCATTGGATTCGGCATGCTTCAAACATTCAGAAACAGTCTTGTTTGTAGAGACAGGATTTTATCTGAATATTTTATAGATTTTTAAAAGCACAAGGCCCGAAACGAAGCCTTTCAAAGGTCAACCCTTGACCCTAGACCCTAGGAGTGTCTTTGAGCAACGGGAGCGGGTTCCCCAGACTCACTTTTTTGCCCCGATTGCAACGGTGGTGGTCCCGTCTCTCTAGGACGTCAGGAAGTGGGTGTAATAGCTTACTTCCTGTCCCCAGCCCCCCTCCCCCTTCCCTGCCTGGCCCCTCCCCTTCCCCCTGCCTGGCCCCTCCCCCTTCCTGGCCCCTCCCCCTCCCCCCGCCTGGCCCCTCCCCCTTCCCTGCCTGGCCCCTCCCCCCTGTGTGCGTGCGTGCGTGCGTGCGTGCGTGCCTGGCCCCTCCCCCTTCCCTGCCTGGCCCCTCCCCCCCCCACCTGGCCCCTCCCCCTTCCCTGCCTGGCCCCTCCCCCTTGCCTGGCCCCTCCCCCTTCCCTGCCTGTACGTGCGTGCGTGCGTGCGTGCGTGCGTGCGTGCCTGGCCCCTCCCCCTTCCCTGCCTGACCCCTCCCCTTCCCTGACTGCCCCCCCCCCGCCTGGCCCCTCCCCCTCCCCCTTCCCTGCCTGGCCCCTCCCCCTTCCGCCTGGCCCCCCCCCCCCTTCCCCGCCTGGCCCCTCCCCCTTCCCTGCCTGGCCCCTCCCCCCTGTGTGCGTGCGTGCGTGCCTGGCCCCTCCCCCTTCCCTGCCTGGCCCCTCCCCCCCCGCCTGGCCCCTCCCCCTTCCCTGCCTGGCCCCTCCCCCTTGCCTGGCCCCTCCCCCTTCCCTGCCTGTGCGTGCGTGCGTGCGTGCGTGCGTGCGTGCGTGCGTGCCTGGCCCCTCCCCCTTCCCTGCCTGACCCCTCCCCTTCCCTGACTGCCCCCCCCCCGCCTGGCCCCTCCCCCTTCCCTGCCTGGCCCCTCCCCCTTCCGCCTGGCCCCTCCCCCTTCCCTGCCTGCCCCCCTGGCCCCTCCCCCTTCCCTGCCCCCCCTGGCCCCTCCCCCCCTGGCCCCTCCCCCTTCCCTGCCCCCGGCCCCTCCCCCCCCTGGCCCCTCCCCCCTCCCTGCCTGCCCCCCCGCCTGCCCCCCCCCCCTGGCCCCTCCCCCTTCCCTGCCCCCCCTGGCCCCTCCCCCCCCCTGGCCCCTCCCCCTTCCCTGCCCCCGGCCCCTTCCCTGCCTGCCCCCCCCCCCCCGCCTGGCCCCTCCCCCCCCCCTGGCCCCTCCCCCTTCCCTGCCTGGCCCCTCCCCCTTCCCTGCCTGGCCCTCCCCCTGCGTGCGTGCGTGCAAGCCTGGCCCCTCCCCCTTCCCCCCCTGGCCCCTCCCCCTTCCCTGCCTGCCCCCGGCCCCTCCCCCCCCTGGCCTCTCCCCCCTCCCTGCCTGCCCCCCTGCCTGGCCCCTCCCCCTTCCCTGCCTGGCCCCTCCCCCTTCCTGCCCCCGCCTGGCCCCTCCCCCTCCCCCTTCCTGGCCCCTCCCCCTCCCCTGCCTGGCCACTCCCCCTTCCCTGCCTTCCCCCTGCCTGGCCCCGCCCCCTACCTGGCCCCTCCCCCTTCCTTGCCTGGCCCCTCCCCTTCCTACTCTCACCCTGCCTGGCCCCTCCCCCTCCCCCTGCCTGGCCCCTCCCCCTGCCTGGCCCCTCCCCCTCCCCCTGCCTGGCCCCTCCCCCCCCCCTGCCTGGCCCCTCCCTCTGCCTGGCCCCTCCCCCTCCCCCTGCCTGGCCCCTCCCCCTCCCCCTGCCTGGCCCCTCCCCCCCCTGCCTGGCCCCTCCCTCTGCCTGGCCCCTCCCCCTGCCTGGCCCCTCCCCTTCCCCCTGCCTGGCCCCTCCCCTTCCTACTCTCCCCTCTCTAATGTCTGGGGGCGTGTCTCTGATGTCTGGGGTTGTGTCTCTGATGTCTGGGGGGCGTGTCTCTAATGTCTGGGGGCGTGTCTCTAATGTCTGGGGGCGTGTCTCTAATGTCTGGGGGCGTGTCTCTAATGTCTGGGGGCGTGTCTCTAATGTCTGGGGGCGTGTCTCTAATGTCTGGGGGCGTGTCTCTAATGTCTGGGGGCGTGTCACTAATGTCTGGGGGCGTGTCTATAATGTCTGGGGCGTGTCTCTAATGTCTGGGGGCGTGTCTATAATGTCTGGGGCGTGTCTCTAATGTCTGGGGGCGTGTCTCTAATGTCTGGGGTTGTGTCTCTGATGTCTGGGGGGCGTGTCTCTAATGTCTGGGGGCGTGTCTCTAATGTCTGGGGGCGTGTCTCTAATGTCTGGGGGCGTGTCTCTAATGTCTGGGGGCGTGTCTCTAATGTCTGGGGGCGTGTCACTAATGTCTGGGGGCGTGTCTATAATGTCTGGGGCGTGTCTCTAATGTCTGGGGGCGTGTCTATAATGTCTGGGGCGTGTCTCTAATGTCTGGGGGCGTGTCTCTAATGTCTGGGGGCGTGTCTCTAATGTCTGGGGGCGTGTCACTAATGTCTGGGGGCGTGTCTATAATGTCTGGGGCGTGTCTCTAATGTCTGGGGGCGTGTCTCTAATGTCTGGGGCGTGTCTCTAATGTCTGGGGGCGTGTCTCTAATGTCTGGGGTTGTGTCTCTGATGTCTGGGGGGCGTGTCTCTAATGTCTGGGGGCGTGTCTCTAATGTCTGGGGGCGTGTCTCTAATGTCTGGGGGCGTGTCTCTAATGTCTGGGGGCGTGTCACTAATGTCTGGGGTCTCTAATGTCTGGGGGCGTGTCTCTAATGTCTGGGGGCGTGTCTCTGATGTCTGGGGTTGTGTCTCTGATGTCTGGGGGGCGTGTCTCTAATGTCTGGGGGCGTGTCTCTAATGTCTGGGGGGCGTGTCTCTAATGTCTGGGGGCGTGTCTCTAATGTCTGGGGGCGTGTCTATAATGTCTGGGGCGTGTCTCTAATGTCTGGGGGCGTGTCTATAATGTCTGGGGGCGTGTCTATAATGTCTGGGGCGTGTCTCTAATGTCTGGGGCGTGTCTCTAATGTCTGGGGGCGTGTCTCTAATGTCTGGGGGCGTGTCTCTAATGTCTGGGGGCGTGTCTCTAATGTCTGGGGGCGTGTCTCTGATGTCTGGGGTTGTGTCTCTGATGTCTGGGGGGCGTGTCTCTAATGTCTGGGGGCGTGTCTCTAATGTCTGGGGGCGTGTCTCTAATGTCTGGGGGCGTGTCTCTAATGTCTGGGGTTGTGTCTCTGATGTCTGGGGGGCGTGTCTCTAATGTCTGGGGGCGTGTCTCTAATGTCTGGGGGCGTGTCTCTAATGTCTGGGGGCGTGTCTCTAATGTCTGGGGGCGTGTCACTAATGTCTGGGGTCTCTAATGTCTGGGGGCGTGTCTCTAATGTCTGGGGGCGTGTCTCTGATGTCTGGGGTTGTGTCTCTGATGTCTGGGGGGCGTGTCTCTAATGTCTGGGGGCGTGTCTCTAATGTCTGGGGGGCGTGTCTCTAATGTCTGGGGGCGTGTCTCTAATGTCTGGGGGCGTGTCTATAATGTCTGGGGCGTGTCTCTAATGTCTGGGGGCGTGTCTATAATGTCTGGGGGCGTGTCTATAATGTCTGGGGCGTGTCTCTAATGTCTGGGGCGTGTCTCTAATGTCTGGGGGCGTGTCTCCAATGTCTGGGGGCGTGTCTCTAATGTCTGGGGGCGTGTCTCTAATGTCTGGGGGCGTGTCTCTGATGTCTGGGGTTGTGTCTCTGATGTCTGGGGGGCGTGTCTCTAATGTCTGGGGGCGTGTCTCTAATGTCTGGGGGCGTGTCTCTAATGTCTGGGGGCGTGTCTCTAATGTCTGGGGTTGTGTCTCTGATGTCTGGGGGGCGTGTCTCTAATGTCTGGGGGCGTGTCTCTAATGTCTGGGGGCGTGTCTCTAATGTCTGGGGGCGTGTCTCTAATGTCTGGGGTTGTGTCTCTGATGTCTGGGGGGCGTGTCTCTAATGTCTGGGGGCGTGTCTCTAATGTCTGGGGGCGTGTCTCTAATGTCTGGGGGCGTGTCTCTAATGTCTGGGGGCGTGTCACTAATGTCTGGGGTCTCTAATGTCTGGGGGCGTGTCTCTAATGTCTGGGGGCGTGTCTCTGATGTCTGGGGTTGTGTCTCTGATGTCTGGGGGGCGTGTCTCTAATGTCTGGGGGCGTGTCTCTAATGTCTGGGGGGCGTGTCTCTAATGTCTGGGGGCGTGTCTCTAATGTCTGGGGGCGTGTCTATAATGTCTGGGGCGTGTCTCTAATGTCTGGGGGCGTGTCTATAATGTCTGGGGGCGTGTCTATAATGTCTGGGGCGTGTCTCTAATGTCTGGGGCGTGTCTCTAATGTCTGGGGGCGTGTCTCTAATGTCTGGGGGCGTGTCTCTAATGTCTGGGGGCGTGTCTCTAATGTCTGGGGGCGTGTCTCTGATGTCTGGGGTTGTGTCTCTGATGTCTGGGGGGCGTGTCTCTAATGTCTGGGGGCGTGTCTCTAATGTCTGGGGGCGTGTCTCTAATGTCTGGGGGCGTGTCTCTAATGTCTGGGGTTGTGTCTCTGATGTCTGGGGGGCGTGTCTCTAATGTCTGGGGGCGTGTCTCTAATGTCTGGGGGCGTGTCTCTAATGTCTGGGGGCGTGTCTCTAATGTCTGGGGGCGTGTCACTAATGTCTGGGGTCTCTAATGTCTGGGGGCGTGTCTCTAATGTCTGGGGGCGTGTCTCTGATGTCTGGGGGCGTGTCTCTGATGTCTGGGGGGCGTGTCTCTAATGTCTGGGGGCGTGTCTCTAATGTCTGGGGGCGTGTCTCTAATGTCTGGGGGCGTGTCTCTAATGTCTGGGGGCGTGTCACTAATGTCTGGGGGCGTGTCTCTAATGTCTGGGGGCGTGTCTCTAATGTCTGGGGGCGTGTCTCTGATGTCTGGGGTTGTGTCTCTAATGTCTGGGGGCGTGTCTCTAATGTCTGGGGGCGTGTCTCTGATGTCTGGGGGCGTGTCTATAATGTCTGGGGCGTGTCTCTAATGTCTGGGGGCGTGTCTATAATGTCTGGGGCGTGTCTCTAATGTCTGGGGGCGTGTCTATAATGTCTGGGGCGTGTCTCTAATGTCTGGGGGCGTGTCTCTAATGTCTGGGGGGCGTGTCTCTAATGTCTGGGGGCGTGTCTCTAATGTCTGGGGGCGTGTCTCTAATGTCTGGGGGCGTGTCTCTAATGTCTGGGGGCGTGTCACTAATGTCTGGGGGCGTGTCTATAATGTCTGGGGCGTGTCTCTAATGTCTGGGGGCATGTCTCTAATGTCTGGGGGCGTGTCTCTCTAATGTCTGGGGGCGTGTCTCTAATGTCTGGGGGCGTGTCTCTAATGTCTGGGGGGCGTGTCTCTAATGTCTGGGGGCGTGTCTCTAATGTCTGGGGGGCGTGTCTATAATGTCTGGGGCGTGTCTCTAATGTCTGGGGGCGTGTCTCTAATGTCTGGGGGCGTGTCTCTAATGTCTGGGGGCGTGTCTCTAATGTCTGGGGGCGTGTCTCTGATGTCTGGGGTTGTGTCTCTGATGTCTGGGGGGCGTGTCTCTAATGTCTGGGGGCGTGTCTCTAATGTCTGGGGGCGTGTCTCTAATGTCTGGGGGCGTGTCTCTAATGTCTGGGGGCGTGTCACTAATGTCTGGGGGCGTGTCTATAATGTCTGGGGCGTGTCTCTAATGTCTGGGGGCGTGTCTCTAATGTCTGGGGGCGTGTCTCTAATGTCTGGGGGCGTGTCTCTAATGTCTGGGGGCGTGTCTCTGATGTCTGGGGGCGTGTCTATAATGTCTGGGGCGTGTCTCTAATGTCTGGGGGCGTGTCTCTAATGTCTGGGGGCGTGTCTCTAATGTCTGGGGGCGTGTCTCTAATGTCTGGGGGCGTGTCTCTGATGTCTGGGGTTGTGTCTCTGATGTCTGGGGGGCGTGTCTCTAATGTCTGGGGGCGTGTCTCTAATGTCTGGGGGGCGTGTCTCTAATGTCTGGGGGCGTGTCTCTAATGTCTGGGGGGCGTGTCTATAATGTCTGGGGCGTGTCTCTAATGTCTGGGGGCGTGTCTCTAATGTCTGGGGGCGTGTCTCTAATGTCTGGGGGCGTGTCTCTAATGTCTGGGGGCGTGTCTCTGATGTCTGGGGTTGTGTCTCTGATGTCTGGGGGGCGTGTCTCTAATGTCTGGGGGCGTGTCTCTAATGTCTGGGGGCGTGTCTCTAATGTCTGGGGGCGTGTCTCTAATGTCTGGGGGCGTGTCACTAATGTCTGGGGGCGTGTCTATAATGTCTGGGGCGTGTCTCTAATGTCTGGGGGCGTGTCTCTAATGTCTGGGGGCATGTCTCTAATGTCTGGGGGCGTGTCTCTCTAATGTCTGGGGGCGTGTCTCTAATGTCTGGGGGGCGTGTCTCTAATGTCTGGGGGCGTGTCTCTAATGTCTGGGGGCGTGTCTCTAATGTCTGGGGGCGTGTCACTAATGTCTGGGGGCGTGTCTATAATGTCTGGGGCGTGTCTCTAATGTCTGGGGGCATGTCTCTAATGTCTGGGGGCGTGTCTCTCTAATGTCTGGGGGCGTGTCTCTAATGTCTGGGGGCGTGTCTCTAATGTCTGGGGGGCGTGTCTCTAATGTCTGGGGGCGTGTCTCTAATGTCTGGGGGGCGTGTCTATAATGTCTGGGGCGTGTCTCTAATGTCTGGGGGCGTGTCTCTAATGTCTGGGGGCGTGTCTCTAATGTCTGGGGGCGTGTCTCTAATGTCTGGGGGCGTGTCTCTGATGTCTGGGGTTGTGTCTCTGATGTCTGGGGGGCGTGTCTCTAATGTCTGGGGGCGTGTCTCTAATGTCTGGGGGCGTGTCTCTAATGTCTGGGGGCGTGTCTCTAATGTCTGGGGGCGTGTCACTAATGTCTGGGGGCGTGTCTATAATGTCTGGGGCGTGTCTCTAATGTCTGGGGGCGTGTCTCTAATGTCTGGGGGCATGTCTCTAATGTCTGGGGGCGTGTCTCTCTAATGTCTGGGGGCGTGTCTCTTTAATGTCTGGGGGCGTGTCTCTAATGTCTGGGGGCATGTTTCTAATGTCTGGGGGCGTGTCTCTAATGTCTGGGGGCGTGTCACTAATGTCTGGGGGCGTGTCTATAATGTCTGGGGCGTGTCTCTAATGTCTGGGGGCGTGTCTCTAATGTCTGGGGGCGTGTCTATAATGTCTGGGTGCGTGTCTCTAATGTCTGGGGGCGTGTCTATAATGTCTGGGGCGTGTCTCTAATGTCTGGGGGCGTGTCTCTAATGTCTGGGGGCGTGTCTCTAATGTCTGGGGGCGTGTCTCTAATGTCTGGGGGCGTGTCTCTGATGTCTGGGGGCGTGTCTATAATGTCTGGGGCGTGTCTCTAATGTCTGGGGGCGTGTCTCTAATGTCTGGGGGCGTGTCTCTAATGTCTGGGGGCGTGTCTCTAATGTCTGGGGGCGTGTCTCTAATGTCTGGGGGCGTGTCTCTGATGTCTGGGGGCGTGTCTATAATGTCTGGGGCGTGTCTCTAATGTCTGGGGGCGTGTCTATAATGTCTGGGGCGTGTCTCTAATGTCTGGGGGCGTGTCTATAATGTCTGGGGCGTGTCTCTAATGTCTGGGGGCGTGTCTCTAATGTCTGGGGTTGTGTCTCTGATGTCTGGGGGGCGTGTCTCTAATGTCTGGGGGCGTGTCTCTAATGTCTGGGGGCGTGTCTCTAATGTCTGGGGGCGTGTCACTAATGTCTGGGGGCGTGTCTATAATGTCTGGGGCGTGTCTCTAATGTCTGGGGGTGTGTCTCTGATGTCTGGGGTTGTGTCTCTGATGTCTGGGGGCGTGTCTCTAATGTCTGGGGGCGTGTCTCTAATGTCTGGGGGGCGTGTCTCTAATGTCTGGGGGCGTGTCTCTAATGTCTGGGGGGCGTGTCTATAATGTCTGGGGCGTGTCTCTAATGTCTGGGGGCGTGTCTCTAATGTCTGGGGGCGTGTCTCTAATGTCTGGGGGCGTGTCTCTAATGTCTGGGGGCGTGTCTCTGATGTCTGGGGTTGTGTCTCTGATGTCTGGGGGGCGTGTCTCTAATGTCTGGGGGCGTGTCTCTAATGTCTGGGGGCGTGTCTCTAATGTCTGGGGGCGTGTCTCTAATGTCTGGGGGCGTGTCACTAATGTCTGGGGGCGTGTCTATAATGTCTGGGGCGTGTCTCTAATGTCTGGGGGCGTGTCTCTAATGTCTGGGGGCATGTCTCTTATGTCTGGGGGCGTGTCTCTCTAATGTCTGGGGGCGTGTCTCTTTAATGTCTGGGGGCGTGTCTCTAATGTCTGGGGGCGTGTTTCTAATGTCTGGGGGCGTGTCTCTAATGTCTGGGGGCGTGTCACTAATGTCTGGGGGCGTGTCTATAATGTCTGGGGCGTGTCTCTAATGTCTGGGGGCGTGTCTCTAATGTCTGGGGGCGTGTCTATAATGTCTGGGTGCGTGTCTCTAATGTCTGGGGGCGTGTCTATAATGTCTGGGGCGTGTCTCTAATGTCTGGGGGCGTGTCTCTAATGTCTGGGGGCGTGTCTCTGATGTCTGGGGGCGTGTCTCTGATGTCTGGGGTTGTGTCTCTGATGTCTGGGGGGCGTGTCTCTAATGTCTGGGGGCGTGTCTCTAATGTCTGGGGGCGTGTCTCTAATGTCTGGGCTCCCCCCTTCCCTGCCTGGCCCCTCCCCCTTGCCTGGCCCCTCCCCCTTCCCTGCCTGCCCCCTCCCCCTTCCCTGCCTGGCCCCTCCCCCTTCCCTGCCTGGCCCCTCCCCCTTCCCTGCCTGGCCCCTCCCCCTTCCCTGCCTGGCCCCTCCCCCTTCCCTGCCTGGCCACTCCCCCTTCCCTTCCTGCCCCTCCCCCTTCCCTGCCTGGCCCCTCCCCCTTCCCTGCCTGGCCCCTCCCCCTTGCCTTGCCCCTCCCCCTTCCCTGCCTGGCCCCTCCCCCTTCCCTGCCTGGCCCCTCCCCCTTCCCTGCCTGGCCCCTCCCCCTTCCCTTCCTGCCCCTCCCCCTTCCCTGCCTGGCCCCTCCCCCTTCCCTGCCTGGCCCCTCCCCCTTCTCTGCCTGGCCCCTCCCCCCTGCGTGCGTGCCTGGCCCCTCCCCCTTCCCTGCCTGGCCCCTCCCCCTTCTCTGCCTGGCCCCTCCCCCTGCGTGTGTGCTTGGCCCCTCCCCCTTCCCTGCCTGGCCCCTCCCCCTTCCCTGCCTGGCCCCTCCCCCTTCCCTGCCTGGCCCCTCCCCCTTGCCTGCCCCCTCCCCCTCCCCCTTGCCTGGCCCCTCCCCCTTCCCTGCCTGGCCCCTCCCCCTTCCCTGCCTGGCCCCTCCCCCTTCCCTGCCTGGCCCCTCCCCCTTCCCTGCCTGGCCCCTCCCCCTTCCCTTCCTGCCCCTCCCCCTTCCCTGCCTGGCCCCTCCCCCTTCCCTGCCTGGCCCCTCCCCCTTGCCTTGCCCCTCCCCCTTCCCTGCCTGGCCCCTCCCCCTTCCCTTCCTGGCCCCTCCCCCTTCCCTGCCTGGCCCCTCCCCCTTCCCTTCCTGCCCCTCCCCCTTCCCTGCCTGGCCCCTCCCCCTTCCCTGCCTGGCCCCTCCCCCTTCTCTGCCTGGCCCCTCCCCCCTGCGTGCGTGCCTGGCCCCTCCCCCTTCCCTGCCTGGCCCCTCCCCCTTCTCTGCCTGGCCCCTCCCCCCTGCGTGCGTGCTTGGCCCCTCCCCCTTCCCTGCCTGGCCCCTCCCCCTTCCCTGCCTGGCCCCTCCCCCTTCCCTGCCTGGCCCCTCCCCCTTGCCTGCCCCCTCCCCCTTCCCTGCCTGGCCCCTCCCCCTTGCCTGGCCCCTCCCCCTTCCCTGCCTGCCCCTCCCCCTTCCCTGCCTGGCCCCTCCCCCTTCCCTGCCTGGCCCCTCCCCCTTCTCTGCCTGGCCCCTCCCCCTGCGTGCGTGCTTGGCCCCTCCCCCTTCCCTGCCTGGCCCCTCCCCCTTGCCTGCCCCTCCCCCTTCCCTGCCTGGCCCCTCCCCCTTGCCTGGCCCCTCCCCCTTCCCTGCCTGCCCCTCCCCCTTCCCTGCCTGGCCCCTCCCCCTTCCCTGCCTGGCCCCTCCCCCTTCTCTGCCTGGCCCCTCCCCCTGCGTGCGTGCTTGGCCCCTCCCCCTTCCCTGCCTGGCCCCTCCCCCTTGCCTGCACCCTTCCCCTTCCCTGCCTGCCCCCCCTCCCGCCTGCCCCCCCCCCATGGCCCCTCCCCCTTCCCTGCCTGGCCCCTCCCCCTTGCCTGGCCCCTCCCCCTTGCCTGGCCCCTCCCCCTTCCCTGCCTGGCCCCTCCCCCTTGCCTGGCCCCTCCCCCTTCCTTGCCTGGCCCCTCCCCCTGCGTGCGTGCTTGGCCCCTCCCCCTTCCCTGCCTGGCCCCTCCCCCTTCCCTGCCTGGCCCCTCCCCCTTGCCTGGCCCCTCCCCCTTCCCTGCCTGGCCCCTCCCCCTTGCCTGGCCCCTCCCCCTTCCTTGCCTGGCCCCTCCCCCTTCTCTGCCTGGCCCCTCCCCCTGAGTGCGTGCTTGGCCCCTCCCCCTTCCCTGCCTGGCCCCTCCCCCTTCTCTGCCTGGCCCCTCCCCCTGCGTGCGTGCTTGGCCCCTCCCCCTTCCCTGCCAACCCAAACAATTAGTCAAAAATAGAACTACAAAACGCGTTTTAGAGATTAAACAACGATTAACAAGCAGAACGAGCAACTGCATTTACTTAATCACATGTAACAAATGTGGTTTACAATATGTCGGAGAAACAGGTAAAACAATAAGTACAAGGCTGGGACAACACAGATACAATATTAACAATGGAAGAAAGACAACCACAAGATTTGTGCAACATTTTATGGCTCATGGCATTGAAGCTTTAACATGCACTGGACTGCAACACAATCCCAACTGGACAGTGGGACAAAGACGTTTTAATGAAAAACAGTGGATTAAGAACCTCAACACGGATTTCCCTGGAGGCTTAAACATACCTAAAATCAGATCTTGAACACAACAAAACCTAAACGCAGGATTAAACTGGAGAAATCTAAAAATGATTGGATCAGACTTCCTTCAAATACATGGCGAATGCATTTATTCCTTGCACTGTACCTACACATGATGCGACCTGCGGTCGCATCATGGGTAGGCACAGTGCACTGAAGTCTTTTAAATCCCTCCCCCTTCCCTGCCTGGCCCCTCCCCCTTCTCTGCCTGGCCCCTCCCCCTGTGTGCGTGCTTGGCCCCTCCCCCTTCCCTGCCTGCCCCCCGCCTGCCCCCCCTGGCCCCTCCCCCTTCCCTGCCTGGCCCCTCCCCCTTGCCTGGCCCCTCCCCCTTCCCTGCCTGGCCCCTCCCCCTTCTCTGCCTGGCCCCTCCCCCTGCGTGCGTGCTTGGCCCCTCCCCCTTCCCTGCCTGCCCCCCAGCCTGCCCCCCCTGGCCCCTCCCCCTTCCCTGCCTGGCCCCTCCCCCTTCCCTGCCTGGCCCCTCCCCCTTGCCTGGCCCCTCCCCCTGCGTGCGTGCTTGGTCCCTCCCCCTTCCCTGCCTGCCCCCGCCCCCCTGGTCCCTCCCCTTCCCTGCCTGGCCCCTCCCCCTTCTCTGCCTGGCCCCTCCCCCTGCGTGCGTGCTTGGCCCCTCCCCCTTCCCTGCCTGCGCCCCCCGCCTGCCCCCCCCCTGGCCCCTCCCCCTTCCCTGCCTGGCCCCTCCCCCTTGCCTGCCCCCTCTCCCTTCCCTGCCTGCCCCCCCCCCCCGCCTTGCCCCTCCCCCCCTGGCCCCTCCCCCTTCCCTGCCTGCCCCCCCCCGCCTGGCCCCTCCCCCCCATGGCCCCTCCCCCTTCCCTGCCTGGCCCCTCCCCCTTGCCTGCCTGCCCCTCCCCCTTCCCTGCCTGGCCCCTCCCCCTTACAAGCTAACATGCTAACAAGCTAATGCTAACAAGCTAATGCTAACGAGCTAATGCTAACGAGCTAACAAGCTAACATGCTAACATGCTAACAAGCAAATGCTAACATGCTAACATGCTAACGAGCTAACCAGCTAATGCTAACAAGCTAATGCTAACATGCTAACAAGCTAACATGCTAACCAGCTAATGCTAACAAGCTAATGCTAACAAGCTAATGCTAACATGCTAACAAGCTAATGCTAACAAGCTCATGCTAACAAGCTAATGCTAACGAGCTAAT